>NW_016805992.1:1997962-2009578 GCF_001698545.2 Rhinopithecus bieti | reverse complement strand
GATATTTTAATTACTTTTTACTTATTTGTTTAATGCTGGCTCCTCCAAATAGACTGTAGTTTTCATGAAACTGGAGACAACCTCCCATCTCTCTTTTGTTCTCAGTTGCATCTCTAGCCCCCAGCACAGTACCCAAGACATGGGAGGAGCCCAACAAATACTTGTTGAAGGCATGAACGTTGGAGGAGACAGACAAATGGCAGACAGAAACAGTGCAGTGTCTCAACGTGGACAAAGAAAATACACAGATGCGTGTATAAGGAAAGCATGCATCACAGAGGAGGAAGTGATTAACTTTCAGGGAGAGAAGACTCCAGGAAGTCTACATGAGAGACTCAGCAAATATTTGAAGGACAAATAGGGATCTGTCTGGTGAACTGATAGGGCTGTGCATTCAGACAGCAGCACCACCATCCATCCACAAAGGCACCAAGAGAATACAAGGCTGCACTCAGGAACACAATGATTATAATGGTGCAAGTGAGTGAGCTGGAGAGGTAGATATGGTCCATTCCCTGGGCCTGGATGCCCATTAAACCATTAAACAAATGAATTACAAGTAGTTAAAAATATGAGTGTGATAGGTTCTAGATGCTTTACCCAGTTGGCGCTGAGTATCCACTGAAGGGTTTTAAGCAGCCGCCTGGGTTGGCGGGCTCTGTTTGTAGATAGCCATGTGCAGAATAGATTGAAGAAGACAATCTGTAGAAAAGCAGGCATCATAGCAGGGGCACCTCTGCCTTTGCTCCCTCCTGGACCATGAGGTGTGGCACTGCCCCAGCATTCACCAATCTCCTGCAGTCACTCATCTGTGTTACCAACTACCCTAGTCAGCTCAAGCTGCTATAATAAAACACCATGACTGTGTGGCTTAAACAACAGGCACTTATTGTGAAGGGCAGAAAGTCCAAGATCAGGGAGCCAGGAGGGTTGGGTTCTGATAAGGACTCTCTTCCTGGCTTGCAGACAGCCGCCTTCTTGCTGTGTCCTTACATGGTGGAGATAGAGGAAGAGTCTGTCTCTCTTCCTCTTATGAAAACACTAATTCCCCCCATGGGGGCCCCACACTAATGACCTCATCTAAACCTAATCATCTCCCATAGGCCCCACTTCCTGACAACATCACACTGGGGGTTAGGGCTTCAACGTATTAATTTTGGGAGGACAGACTTTCAGTCCATAACACCAGGTCTCCTGAAAGTCCCCAGGCCTGAACACCTGAAAATGCCTTGTGAATTATTCAAAGCACTAATTTGAGACTGAGTGTCTTCTCGCATGTTTCCTCTTTGAAAATCAGAGCTGACAGTAACTCATGCACAGAGGTGCTATGGAGACAGCAAGGCTGGAGGGGGCCCTCTATAGACAGACTATGCCATGGACCACACTCCAACTGTGTAGCTTCGAGCAAGTAACTTCACGGCTCTCAATTCATTCTCATCTAAAGATCGAGGGGAAGGATAATACTTTCATCGTGAGATTGATGTGAAGGTTAAAATTAAGAGTTAACCTATAAAACATCCCTCAGCAGTGTCACTGTGACATAGTGTCAATAGCCAGACTGTTTGTGGGCCATTTATCTCCCACTCACCCCCTCTACAGCCATCAATCATACCAAATTAGAGAATGTATTTTGAAAACTCCACACCAAGTGCCAGAGCGGGGAGCATGATGGTCACCAGGTTAAAGGCTCAGGACTCAGGCTTTTTTTTTTTCTTTTCTATTCTTTTCTTTTCTTTTTCTTTTTCTTTTTTTTTTTAACAGGGTCTCCTCACTCCAGTTGATCAGGCTGGAGTGCAGTGGCACCATCTCAGCTTAC
This sequence comes from Rhinopithecus bieti, assembly GCF_001698545.2. NCBI lineage: Eukaryota > Metazoa > Chordata > Mammalia > Primates > Cercopithecidae > Rhinopithecus > Rhinopithecus bieti. The sequence continues at coordinate 2,007,762 of NW_016805992.1, read as the reverse complement.
TGTAGTTTTGCCCTCCTGGGCCCAGGCAAATCTCCCACCTCAGCCTCCTGAGTAGCAAGAACTACAGGCACATACCACCACACCTGGCTAACTTTTTGTAGTTTTAGTAGAGACAGGATTTCGCCATGTTGCCCAGGCTCGTCTTGAATTCCTGGACTCAGGAGTTCAAGTCTGCCTGCCTCAGCCTCCCAAAGTGCTGGAATTACAGGTGTGAGCCACCGTGTCTGGCTTTACGCAATTTTAAATTGAGCCTTGACAGAAAGAGTACTCCACAGGGCAATGGCTCTTAACTGTGGGTGATTGTTGCAACTGAACATCTGGCTATGTGTGGAGGCATTTTTGGTTGTCATAGCTGAGGGGGTGCTACTGGCATCTAATAGATAGATTCTACAGAAGCTGCTGAACATCCTGCAAAGCATGGAACAGCCCCCAACAACAAGGAATTGTCCAGCACGAAATGTCAACAGTGCTCAGATTGAGAAACCTGATCTAGACACTGCTAGATCTTGGTAGAATGAACACAAACTTTTTGGAGTCAGGTAAACCTACATTTAAATTCCCATCATGCCACTTACTAGCTTGTGGCCTTAGACAAATCACTTAACATCTCAAAGATGACACCTTCCCAGAGTGTGTTGCTCAGGATTAGAAGGAGTAAAACATCAGCACCTAGAAAAATGACCAGCACATGGCAAATGTCCCAGACATTTGTGATTGTCTACCCAACAGCCATTCTCGACTGCCTTCCTGCTCCGGACACTGACATGAAAGATGTGATGACGGTGCAGCAGCAGCTATTTTGGCTCCAAGAGGGAGAAGGCAAAAAAAGACTAAGAGAGGCTGATGCAGAGCCCAGGAGGCATGGAATCAACCCCTGGATCCAACTCCTCTTGAGTTCTGTTACATAAGAAATAATGTGTCATTAGTTAAGCTACTTTTAAGATTTTTTAACAGCATCCTTTTTAATTTTTTGTTATTTATTTTTCAATAGCTTTTGGGGTACAAGTGGTTTTTGGTTACATGAATGAATTATATAGTGATGAATTCTGAGATTTTAGTGTACTCATCACACAAGCAGTATACCTGGTACCTAACGTGTAGGTTTTTTCCATCCCTGCCCCACCTCTCACCCTTGCACTTCTAAGTCTCTGAAGTCCATTATACCACTCTGTATGCCTTTGCGTACTCATAGTTCAACCTCCCCATTTTAGTGGGAACATGTGGTTTTTGATTTTCCACTCCTGTGTTACTTCACTTAGAATAACGGCCTCCAGCTCCATCCAAGTTCCTGCAAAAGACATGATTTCATTCCTTTTAATGTCTGAGTCGTATTCCGTGGTGTATATATACCATGTTTTTCTTTAATCACTCAGTCAGTGGGCACTTGGGTTGGTTCCACATCTTTGCAATTGTGAATTATGACGCTATAAACACACATGTGCAAGTGTCTTCTTCATACAATAACTTCGTTAAGCTGCTTTTAGTTGATACTTCTTATTGACACCTTCACTCATTTGACTCACTACCATACAAACTCAATAAACATTTGTAGATCAATAAATGGTTTTATATGTCTGGCCTATAGTAGGTGTTTTAAGCAGTGGTTGAGATATCCTGGCCAGGCAAGAAATAACTTTTTTTTCTTTTTTATTTTTATTTATTTTTTTTTTGGAGACAGAGTTTCACTCTTGTTGCCCAGTCTGGAGTGCAATGGCGCAGTCTCGGCTCACTGCAACCTCTGCCTCCTGGGTTCCAGCGATTCTCCTGCCTCAGCCACCCAAGTAGCTGGGATTACAGGTGCCCACCACCACACCCAGCTAATTTTTGTATTTTTAATAGAAACGGGGTTTCACCGTGTTGGCCAGGCTGGTCTCGAACTCCTGACCTCAGGTGATCCACCTGCCTCAGCCTCCTAAAGTACTGGGATTACAGGCATGAACCACCATTGCCAGGTCAAGAAAGAACTTTTGGTTGCCCACTGCTAGTCGCCATTGGACGTTAGACACATTTCAGAATCCATATGATCCAATAAGTGGGCAGGGGAAACAGTTTTAAGGAGACAGGGAACAGCAAGGAGAGGAGAGGTTGTCGGTCTGTGGTTTTCTATAAATGGATTCTTCTTCCCCACCCACATCTTACAAGCCACAGTGACCATTCTGTGTCTAACAAGCAGTCTGTCATTTGGGGAGGAGGGATTACAACCCTCTCTTTCCTTGTAACAGCTGTGATAATGCAGCCCAACTGCCCGCTTAGGTGGCAATCTGTCATTCGAGGTCATGGAAGCCCTGCATGGAGCCACTTGTGAAGAAGTTGTCGGACAAGGAGACCTGGAAGAAAATGTGTGATAGCAAAGTGTCAGGTAGAGATGTGATGGCTGGCTTTGTTTTCCCTAGAGAGCTATTGTCATGGAAAGCTCTGCTCTGCGCTGAAACTAGATAACTTCATCAAGTCAGAACTGCTGGGGGAAGTGCTTTTGGCATGATGTCAGGCCCGTGTCGCAGCCCCTCTGAGTCTGTTTCCTTTCCCTTCAATGACTTTGATAGGCCTTTCTCTTAAATGTCTCAGTTTCCTTGCTGGTGAGATGTGAACACTGCTGTGGTGGGCAGTAAGCAGGAGGGAGGCAGGATTATGACAACTATGAGCGTTTACTCATTTACTATGAGTCAGACGAGTAAGACTGAATGAATCTCCATGCTATTGTTTGCTACCCACGTTCATTCATTTTTATTTACATATTTATATATATATATATTTATTCGTTTATATATTTTTAATTTCAGTAGGTTTTGGGGGAAACAGCCTTCAGAAGGAGCCCAACCCTGCTAGCAGCTTGATTTTAGCCCAGTGAGTCTCATTTTGGATGCCTGACCCTCCAGGGTTGTGAGATAACAAATCTTTATTGTTTTAAGCCACTAAGATTGTGGTGACTTGTTACAGCAGCAACAGGAAACTGATACAGTCTGCAACTGACATCCAGGGATATATCTGAGTCACTCTTTGTCCCTCTGCAATACCCAGCTATCAGTGATGATGTCCCAGGACCACATTTCCTTGTCTCTAAATTGCCCAGTTCAGTCCCCCACCCCTGCCGCAGCCCCCAGATCTGCTCTTCCCACAGTCTTCCTCATCTGTTATTTCTCCTCCACCCAGTTATTCAGGCCAAAAGCCTTGCAGTCATTCACAACTCTTCCTTCTCTCTCTTTGGTAGCCCAGGTCCCACGTATCAGCAAGTCAATATCCAGAATCCAACCACGTCTCTCCACCCCCACCTCCACACCTGGTCCAGGCCATCATCACCTCCCACCTGGACACATCGTGGTAGCTACTCACCCATCCTTCCCTTCCATGTGTATCTCTATGTTATTTTATGCATAAAAGACAGACTGTTAGATTATCTTCTGCTGCTGCCCAACCTTGCCAAGGACCTAACATCACACACCTCACCATGAGCACACAGATCCTACTGGACATGGCCCCTGCCCTCTCCTCCCACCTCACGTGCCAGCACCACCCCGTTCCTCACCATGCTTTGTGGTCAAGGTTCCTCACTGCCTGCAAATGCACCAAGAGCAGGCTAACCTCAGGGCCTTGGAACCTGCTGCCTAAACATGCTTTTTTTTTTTTTTTTTTTTTTTTTTTTTTAAAGAGATAAGGTATTGCTCTGTCACCCAGGCTGGAGTGCAGTGGTGCATTCACAGCTCACTGCAGCTGTGACCTCCTGGCCCCCAGCGATCCTCAGCCTCCCAAAAGCACTGAAATTGCAGGTATGCACCACCACGCCGACTCTTACTCACTCCCTTCAATCAGACCTCTTGCTATAAGTCACCTGCCCTAACCTCTGTATCTAAATCGGGTCCCCCCCACCCCATCCTCACCTCTAGTCTGCTTCCCTCTTCCTGTTTTACCTTCTATCCCGGCCCTTCTCTCTCCCTAACTCTGTAGCATATATTTCGTATGTTTAACACATCTCCCCTTCCATTCTCTGCCAGAACGTAGTTATTACTACAAAGTAATAAGCTTGCAAAATTTCTCATAATAAAGTGCAAGATGCCGACACTCCAGAACAACCAAGACTGAACCTCTCCCCCTGTTATAACTTAGATAAATTATGTCAGAGAACACAGTGTCTGAGCCTTCCTGCACCAGCCTCTCCTGGGGACTGTTTTGGTCCACCCTGTTTGCTCACGGATTAGATCAGCATTGTCACATGGAAGGTGGCCCTGCGCCCTCCTGGCTCCTTCTGCAGGATTGTCCAAGGGTTTTTGGCAACCACAACTCATCCCCAGCTATGCTGGAATACGAACACGAGGTTGCCAGATCTCTGGGTTCTTTTTTTTTTTTTATTTTAAAGAAGTTGTAGTCTGGATTTTATGTGGAAGCTTCTAATTTTTAACACTGAGCCTACACTCTGCATAGCAACAGTCTGCTAGAGCTGCGAGCTGCTGCCCACTATGAAAAGGGCATGAACTCTTTATGTCACAACAAACCTCACCCAGGATGTTGCACTTATTTGCCTTACCTGTCTTGTCTGTGACAGCATTTGGCTCCTCAGCCCCTGACTTAAGGATTTTTCATCAATGTGAAGCTAAGCACTAGCTAGCAGTGTAAAGTGGAACTGCCAGAAAGCTAAAAATAAAAAATTTTTAAAGACTCATGTTACCTCAGGTTGCATCAATAGAGGTGCCTTGTTCAAGGGAAAGGAGGTGATTTGCCAAGGCTGGTTCCCACTGGTGAGATCACACACCTGCAGTCAAGGCCACCATTTCAAAAGAGATCAAGACTATGGGAAATTGTTGGTAGAAGAGCAAACAGAAAGGTTGAGAAACTGTTTCCTTTTAGCTTAAAGGGAAAAAGAGAGAGAGAGAAAGAGAGAGACTGTTAGGAATTTAAGCACTCTTTTCAAATGTCCAGAGGACACTTAGGTAGAAGAGAGACAAGACATACTTTGTGAGGCCATTGGGGAGCACAATTAGATCCAATAGGAGGCAGCTACAAGGAGGTAAAGTTTATCTTGGCATTTAAAAAGTGAATTTTCAATTGGACGTGGTGGCTCACACCTGTAATCCCAACACTTTGAGAGGTCGAAGCAGGCAGATCACCTGAGGTCAAGAGTTCAAGACCTGCCTGGCCAACATAGTGAAACCCTGTCTCTCTAAAAAAAATTAGCCAGGTGTAGTGGTGGGTTCCTGTAATCCCAGCTACTTGGGAGGCTGAGGCAGGAGAATCACTTGAACCCCAGAGGCAGAGGTTGCAGTGAGCCAAGATCACACCACTGCGCCCCAGCCTGGGTTACAGAGCAAGACTTCATCTCAAAATAAATAAATAGACCATAATGGCCACATCCTAAGCCTCTCTCCACCAGCTTACATGACATCTGTCTTAGTTGGGATTCTCCAAAAGCAGACCCTAAGACAAGCATCTGGGAACAAGTAGTTTACTTGGAAGGCGATTCCAGGAAGCAAAGTGAGGGAGTGGGAGAGCGCAGGAGAGGAAAGCATAGGACACGTGATATGGTTTGGCTGTGTCCCCACCCAAATCTCATCTTGAATTGTAACTCCCACAATTCCCACATGTCACGGGAGGGACTCGGTGGGAAGTAACTGAATCGTGGGGGCAGGTCTTTCCCATACTGTTCTCTTGATAGTGAGTAAGTCTCACGAGCTCTGACAGTTTTATAAAGAGGAGTTCCCCTGCACACACTCTGTCTCTTGCCTGCCACCATGTAAGACGTGACTTTGCTCTTCCTTGCCTTCTGCCATAATTGTGAGGCCTCCCCAGCCATGTGGAACTGTGAGTCAATTAAGCCTGTTTCCTTTATGATTACCTAGTCTCGGGTATGTCTTTATCAGCAGTGTGAAAATGAATGAATACAGCACGTTAATGAGCAGGTTCCCCTGTGGGCAGTTGGGGCTCAGTCCCGCTGGAAACTGCAAGGGACTATGTGGATCATGCATCAGAGTTGTCCCATCCAGGGCCACGGAAGCTGGGATATTTCCCACCATAGTCATCCCCTAGGGCGGCTATAATGAATTCCCACCAGTGGCTTAAAACAATAGACATTTGCTCACAGTTCTGAAGGCCAGAAGTCCAAGATCAAGGTTTTGGCAGGGTCACGCTGCCTCCAAAGGCTCTAGGAAAAATCTTTCCTTGCCTCTTCCTGGCTTCTGGTGGCTGCTAGCAATCCTTGGTGTTCTTTGGGTTCCAGGTTCGTCACTCCAGCTCTGCCTTGGTTGCTACATGGCCTTTGTTATGTGTCTCTCTGTGTCTTCCTATGGCCTCCTTGTAGTGACAACAGTCATTAGGTTTAGAGCCTTCCCTAATATGGTATGACCTCGTCTTAACTAATTGCACCTGCAAAGACTCTATTTCTGTATAAGGTTGCACCCTGAGGTTCCTAGTGCCTCAGAGTTGTCCCATCCAGGGACAAGGAAGCTGGCTATTTCCCACCACAGTCATTCCCTAGGGCTGCTGTAATGTAGTCCCACCAAACGGATGGCTTAAAACAACACCTATTCGCTCACAGCTCTGAAGGCCAGAAGTCCTAGATCAAGGCGTAGGCAGGGCCATGCTGCCTCTAAAGACTCTAGGAAAAAATCTTTCCTTGTTTCTGAGGCAGCATGGGGGATGCTATGCAACCCAGTTCAGCCCCAATTTCCTTCACCCTTTATTCAAGCAATGTTGTGTAGTGCAAAAGCCCACAGCCCAGTGACTGTCTACCTCATCCACTCACTCCAGATGTACTGGCCTTTGACTCAGTGATGTCCGGCTTGCTCTCCTCTGCCCCTCACGCAAGCTGGTACCTCTGTGTGCAACACTCCCTCCCAATGTCTACGCATCTAATTTCTACTATTTTTCAGATCTACACAGCTGTAAGTAACAGAACTCTAACCCAAAGTAGCTTAGTGCCTCCAAAGCAGGAAACTCATTGGTTCATGTAACTAAAAGGCTTCAAGTCATGCTGGGTTGGGGTTTAAAGTATGCCATCGTTGCTCTGTCTTGCTCTGTGTGGGTCCAGGCCTGGACTCACGTGGTTATGAGTGAAACCATTTGGAAACACAGCATCCTACCTACAGGATTCTGGTTTCTCTCAGGCCCTTGCCTACCCCTGAATCATCGCTGTGGCCAGAGGATTACATCATTGTGATTGGCCAGGTCTGGGTCACATGCCCACCTCTCAGACTAATGGGCAGACCTCATCCAATCCACATGGAATGGATTTATCCAAAAGAAACAGCATTGTGTTATCAAAGAAATAAATAATAGTGGATGTCAACTAAAATGTTTCCACTCAAATGGCATTTCTTCAGAGAGCCCTTCCCTGACCTCTCTTCCCACCCCAAATTAGCCCTATGACAGTCTCCTTCATGGATCTAATTATTTTCCCTCATAAAACTCATAATTTGTTTATTATGTGTGAATAGTTGTCCCCAATCCATCGGGGACTGGCTCCAGGATGGCCTACAAATACCAAAATCCTTACAAGCTTAAGTTCCTTATATATTAATAAAATGGCATAGTATTTGCATATAACCTATGCGCATCCTCCTGTATACTTTAAATCATCTCTATCTTTCTTATAATAACTAATACAATGTAAATGCTATGTAAATAGTTGTTATACTGCACTGTTTAGGGAATAATGGCAAGAAACGAAGTCTGTACATGTTCAGTGCTGACACTTCTTTTTCTGAATATTTTCAATTCATGGTTGGTCGAATCCATGGCTGATTGTATTATTTCTTTTTTCTTTTCTTTTTTCTCGAGATGGAGTCTCGCTCTGTCGCCCAGGCTGGAGAGCAGTGGCGCCATCTAGGCTCACTGCAAGCTCCACCTCCCAGGTTCACACCATTCTCCTGCCTCAGCCTCCTGAGTAGCTGGGACTACAGGTGCCCACCACCATGCCCGGCTAATTTTTTGTATTTTTAGTAGAGACAGGGTTTCACCTTGTTAGCCAGGATGGTCTCTGTCTCCTGACCTCGTGATCTGCTCGCCTCGGCCTCCCAGAGTGCTGGGATTACAGGCGTGAGCCACCACACCCAGCCTGTATTATTTCTATAATATCTGCCTTACCCACTAGACTCTGAGCTCCTTGAAGGCAGAGATGATGCCTGGCTTGTTCACATCTGGACTCCCCAGCCCTTGCTCACACTTGCTTGCTTTGTCCACAGCAGGTGCTCAATAAATACCATAGAATGACTTTGTAAATAACTCAGTGATTATTCATTGCAATGAGTTGCGGTGCTGGGAGAAGCACCCAGGTGTCTTGAGTCCCAGCATGGCACTTGGCATTGTGGTTCTCCTGACCCCGACTGTGGTCTTCATGACTGGAGTGATACTGGAGCCCAGCCTGGAATTGATGGTCAAAGCCCAGCTTTGGATGGCCTGTTGGCCATGATGTTTTCCCTCCAACACTTACCTGGCTCATCTTATTCCCCAGCCTGAGTCAGCCTGGCTTAGCACAAAGGTCACAGCTCTTAGCAGCCGGAAGACCCAGGTTCAAATGGCACTTCTGTTACTTCATACTTCCATGGGCACAGGCAAGGCTCTGAAGCTCTCTGAGACTTTATTTCCACACTGCTTTTGAAAGGATATTTTCTTTGCCTTTACCTTTCATGACTATGCTGTATTTTATAAATTATTATAAAACCTCTTATAAACCATCCTGGAACATGGTGGGGCACAAATAAAATGTATCTGCAAAATAGAGATAATATTTGCCACTCAGGATTGCAGGGAGGATTAAAGATGAGGTAGGCAGTGCTCCTGGTAGTGTGTAGCTGCTATTGTCATCATTATCATTATTTTGGGTGAGGCTGAATCTCAACAAATACCTTGTAGGACATTAAGCAGGAAACCAATTTCTTTGAAAATAAATGTCACAAATATGAAAGGCCTACAAAAATAAATAAATAATCTCTGATCAGGAGAAAATCCAGGGATATGGTCAGGCCGTGGGTGAGGCCCCATGGTAACCCAATCTGACCCCTCAGAATGGTTGGGGAAATGGAGCTGAAGGTGAAACTTCACAGACACATCATTCTAGTTCTTCATGACCTAGCCAGAGAGATGAGTGAGCTAGAGGTGAGGAAGGTGAAAGAGGAGGGATAGACATTGCCAGCGACTACACAAAAAGGTTAAGATAGACATTGCCAGTGACTACACAAAAAGGTTAAGAATGAAAAAGCTTTGCTGTGAGCCACTATGAGCACAAAATATGACAGGGAGTAGGCCCACAATGCAAAGAATAAAATAAAATGAAACAGATATTTGCATTAGAGAGTTTGAAACAACGAAACAAATCAAAGTTGTGGAGTGGTCCAGACTCTTCAGTAAATGAAGTGGGTGGATTCAAAATTTATCATTGACAAAAAAATAACTAAAAACATGAGATCTATCCCCCAAAAAAGTGAGAAAGAGAGGAATGGGATGTGATGAGAAGGTACATTTCTTAAAATATCAATTGTGGCCAGGTGCAGTGCCTCACGCCTGTTCTCCCAGCCCTTTGGGAGGCTGAGGTGGGAAGATGGCTTGAGCTCTGGAGTTCAAGACCAGCCTGGGCAATATGGCAAGACTCCATCTCTACCAAAAGTACCAAAAAAAAAAAAAAAAAAAGTAGCAGGGCATGGTGGTCTGCATATGTGGTCCCAGCTACTGGGGAGGCTGGGGTGGGAGGCTTGAGCCTAGGGGGTGGGGGTGGAGGTTGTAGTAAGCTGAGATGGAGCCACTGCATTCCCCCTGGGTGACACAGTTAGACCCTGTCTCTAAAAAAAAAAAATATATATATATATATATATATTGCA
>NW_016805992.1:1993805-1997856 GCF_001698545.2 Rhinopithecus bieti | reverse complement strand
TATATATTGCAGCCAGGCCCAGTGGCTCATGCCTGTAATCTCAACACTTCAGGAGGCCGAGGCGGGTGGATCACCTGAGGTCAAAAGTTCGAGACCAGCCTGGCCAACATGGCAAAAACTGGTCTCTACTAAAAATATAAAAATTAGCCAGGCACAGTGGTGGGTGCCTGTAATCTCAGCTACTCAGCAGGCTGAGGCAGGGAGAATACCTTGAACCTAGGGGGTAGAGGTTGCAGTGAGCCAAGATTGCACCACTGCACTCCAGCCTGGGTGCAGAGCAAGGCTCCATCTCAGAAAACAATAATAAAATAAAATAAAATAAAATAAAATAAAATAAAATAAAATAAAATATTAATTACAAGAGTAATCAACCAAGGAAAAGATGAGTTCTCCATAACCACAAAGAAATGATGGGAATAAGAGATCTCTTAATATCAGAAACAGAACAATAAAAATTCAAAGAAAAGTTTATGTTGCAGCAAAGGAATGACAGATAAAATGTCACAGTGCTCAAAGCTACTTGTAAAACAATGTGACTGGAAATGAAGTATGGGAGGTAAAAGAGAACTCTGATGGGACGAGAAACCTGCCAAAACTTTAAAATCTGTATGTGGGCAGGCATGAGGATTAGAATCTGTTGGAGCCAGAAGCCAGATCTAGTTCTCCCCCACACCAATTCTCCCACCCATTGGACATTTTCCAAGTAAGAAATGGTAGAGGAAGGTGGGGGCTTGGCTGAAAAGCAGAAGTAGATCTTGCAGTCTTGCAGTTCTTAAATCACAAATATCTGCTGGAGGGAGAGGCCCGGTCTCACCTTCAAGACATTAAAACCACATGCAGGCCAAAACAAACTAAAACAGTAAACCAGCCCCAATCAGTCCAACGTCTGACCAGACTGAAGAAAGTAACCCTTATGCTAGCTGCCTGAAAGAGAAAAATTTGAGCCATTTCTGAGGGAAAAAAAATATTATCAACTTCAGTTTCTAGTTCTTATATGCAAATTCTGGCATATGATAAAATAGCAGAATATGTTAAAAAGTAGGAGATTGTGAAATAAAAAAAATCAACAGAAAAACATGTGACTAAATACAGACCAAGAGATGACACAGCTGATTAGTGGACATGGATTTTGAAATAACTATTATAAAGTAAGTGAAAGAATCTGAAAGAAAATATTAATATGGGTGAAAATATGGAAAAAAATCCAAAAGAATAATGTGACCTCTAAAACTAGAATGAAATGGAAATTCTAGACCCAAAACATACAATACCTGAAATGGGAAATTAATTGAATGGGCTTAACAGTAGACAGGACATAGTGAAAGAAAGAACTAGTGAATTTGAAGAGTGGTCAATAGAAATTATCCAAACTGAAGCAAAGAGAGAAAAGGAATTTTTATGGTAGATTATTAGAGAGCCCTGGGTCAAGATCAAATGATCCAGCACAATTTGGAGTCTCTGAAGAGGAGCAGGGAAGTGGGATAGAAAAAAATATTGGAAGGGTATGAAATATTTTTAGTTGGTAGGAAACATAAACTCAAAGGTCCAAGAAGCTTAACCAACCCAAAGCAGGAAAAGTACAGTTAAAATCACATCTAAGTGCATCATAGTCATCCCGCTGAAAATCAAGGAGAATGAGAAAAATCCTAAAAGCAGGGGTGGAGTAGACATCATATGTTCAGGAAAATGGAGGCTACCCCTCAAGTAGTCTGCAAAATATTGTTTAGCACATTATTGTGAAGAGACTAACCAAGGCTAGATAAAGAATCATCCAAAAAGATTAGAGGGAACAGTACTTGGTGATCACATAGGACCAGGAGGAATATCCATCACCCAATAAGATAAAATTCGTAATGTCTGGCACACAAATTATATGCTCCCTATAAAAAAGAGACTTTAAATATAAACGTACAAGAATGGAAAAAGATATACCATGCTAATACTCATCAAAAAAGAACTGGAGTTACTGTATTAATATCATATAATGTAGATCTCAGAGCAAAGCATATTACCAAGAAGGAAGAACTTTATCTCATAAAGATAAAGAGATCAATTCATCAAGAGGACATAACAATACTAAAGTTTCATCACATAAAACAAAACTCAAGGCCGGGCTTACACCTGTAATCCCAGCAATTTGGGAGGCCAAGGGAGGTGGATTGCTTGGGGTCCAGAGTTTAGGACCAGCCTGGCCAACATGGCGAAACTCCATCTCTACTAAAAATACAAAAATTAGCTGGGCATGGTGGCGGGCACCTGTAATACCAACTACTCGGGTGGCTGAGGCAGGAGAATCACTTGAACGCAGGAGGCGGAGGTTGCAGTGAGCTGAGATTGTGTCACTATACTCCAGTCTGGGTGACAGAGTGAGACTGCATCTCAAAAAAAAAAAAAAAAAAAGCTCAAAATATATATAAAACAAAAACTGATAGAACATAGAACAGCCAGGAGAAACAGAAAATCCACAATTACAGTCAGAGATTATTTCAATAATTAATATAACAAGTAGACAAGAAATTACCAGGCATGTAGAACACTTGAAACAGTGCCATCAATCAACTTGACTTGACTGACATTTACAGAAAAACTGGTTAGCCGGATGCAAGAAAAATAAACTTTGATTCATACCTCACACCATAGATAAAAAGCAACTTAAAATGAACCGAAGACCTAAGTGTAAAACCTTAAACTATATAATTTCCAGGAGAAAACACAAGATAAAATATTTGTAGCCTTGAGTTGGGCAAAGATTTTTTAGATGTGATACTAAAAGCATCAGCCATAAAAGAAAAAATGAATTAATTATACTTTGTCAAATTTTAAGATGTTGCCTTTTCAAAAGACACTGTTAAAAGACATTAAAACAGCCCCTCTCCTCTCCTTCCTCCCCCTAAAAAAAACTAAAAACAAAAGCCATAGACTGGGAGAAAATATTTGCAAAACAGGTATCTAATCAAGGACTTGTGCCCAGATTACATAAGAAACTCAAATTCCAAAACTAAGAAAAAAAAACAACACACTTTTTAAAATAAGCAAAACATTTGTATTAGTCCATTCTCACACTGCTATGAAGAACTGCCTGAGACTGGGTAATACATAATGAAAAGAGATTAAATTTACTCACAGTTCTGCATGGTTTGGGAGGCCTCAGGAAAGTTACAATCATGGTGGAAGGCTTCTCTTCACAGGGCTGCAGGAAGGGTAACTGCTGAGTGAAGTGGGAGGAGCCACTAATAAAACCATCAGATCGGCAGGGCGCAGTGGCTTACGCCTGTAATCCCAGCACTTTGGGAGGCCGAGGCGGGCGGATCACAAGGTCAGGAGATCGAGACCACGGTGAAATCCCGCCTCTACTAAAAATACAAAAAAAAATTAGCCGGGCGTGGTGGCGAGCACCTGTAGTCCCAGCTACTCAGGAGGCTGAGGCAGGAGAATGGCGGGAACCTGGGAGGCGGAGCGTGCAGTGAACCTAGTTGGCGCCACTGCACTCCAGCCTGGGCAACAGAGCGAGACTCCGTCTCAAGAAAAAAAAGAAACCATCAGATCTCCTGAGACTCACTCACTATGGAGAGAACAGCATGGGGAAAACTGCCTCCATGATGCAATTACCTCCACCTGGTCTCTCCCTTGACAAGTAAGGATTATGGGGATTATGGGGATTACAATTCAAGATGAGGTTTGGGTGGGAACACAAAGCCTAACCATATTGACATTTAAACAGACACCAATAAAGAAGATACCGTAGATGCACATAAGCACATGAAAAGATGCTCAATATTATTACTCATTAGGGAAATGCAGATTAAAACCATGAGATACCACTATACTTCTAGTAGAATAGCTAGTGTTAAAAAGCCTGACAATACCAAGAATTTGCAAGAAATCTAGAGAAACTGGGCCAGGCATGGTGGCTCATGCCTGTAATCCCAGCACTTTGGGAGGCCAAGGTGGGCGGTTCATGAGGTCTGGAGATGGAAAATATCCTGGCTAACACGGTGAAACCCCGTCTCTACTAAAAATACAAAAAAAAAAAAAAAAAAAAAAAAAAAAA
>NW_016805992.1:1976770-1990593 GCF_001698545.2 Rhinopithecus bieti | reverse complement strand
AATTAGTCAGGCATGGTGGCAGGCGCCTGTAGTCCCAGCTAATCGGGAGGCTGAGGCAGGAGAATGGCATGAACCTGGGAGGCAGAGCTTGCAGTAAGCCGAGATGGCACCACTGCACTCCAGCCTGGGCGACAGAGCAAGACCCCATCTCAAAAAAAAAAAAGAAAGAAATGTAGAGAAACTGAAACTTTCATACACCACTGTTAGGAGTTTAAAATGCTACAACTTTGATAAACAGTTTGTCAGTTTCTCTAACAATCACCAATGATTCAGCCATTGCACACCTTGGTATTTAACCAAAACAAATGAAGCATGTCAATACAAAGCTTGCACACAAATATTAGTAGCAGTTTTATTTATAATAACCCAAAATCATAAACAATGTAGATGTCACCAGCAGGTAAATGGATAAACAAATGCTGGTACATCCATACAATGGAATACTACTCAGCAATAAAAAGGAATTAACAATCAATACATACTGCAGTATGGGTGAATCTCAAAACAATTATGCTGAGTGAAAGAAGACAGAAAAAAATGGAATACTTACCCTCTGATTCCATTTATATAAAACTCTAGAAAATTTAAAATAACCTAAAGTGACAGAAAATAAATTAGCAGTTGCCAGGAAAGAGGGGAACTGAGAAAATGAAAAAGAGGAACTACCAGGGGTACAAGGGAGCCTTTGAGGGTGATGGATATGTTCACTATCTTCATGCAGTTATGACTTTTGGTGTAAACACACAGCAAAATTTATCACATGATACACTTTAAATATATGTTTATTTTATGTAAATTGTATCTCAACAAAGCAGGTGACAAAAGCTCCCCACCCCCGCCACCAAAAAAAGTTATGCACACTGAACTTGTGCATTCTATGTACTAAAATTGCATTTCAATAAAATACTGTTTTAAAAAGTCACACACAAAACCTGAAGCAGGCAAGAACTCAGAGGATAACACCACTCCTGAGCTCATCTTGAAGAAAATATTGACAATGAAATGTGCTGAAATAAGAATGAATCAAAAGAACTCAAGACAGGACAAGCCTGGGGAAAGCACTGAGTCATTTAAATATAAAACTGATACTAAACAACCATGAGAATTCTGGTTACAGAACCACATCCCAATGCCATAACCTTGAAAATATAAACACACAGTTAAAAACCACAGGGTTGGAAATGACAGACAAGAGAAATGTGAACACATAATTTCTTCACATTTTATAGAAAAGAAAATCAAGTGATGACTAAAATTTGAAACAAATTACTAAAAAGCAGATTCTAGCCTCTAAATGATTTCATAATTTTTCCCTCAACTTTAAAGGAATAACTTTAGAATGAGAAGCAGTTATGGTAAAGAAGTCGTTATCTAAACTTTAACAGTTTCTTCAAATTTCATTTCCATTTAATTTTCTCCAGACAAAATTTAAATTAATTATTTTATTAATAATAAGATGAAGAGTATGCATGCGATTTGTAAAATAATTCCCATCTATTTTTGTCCTGACTTCTCTATTATTACATCTGCATGTGTGTATAGAAAGATGTCCTGAATGACAGTCACTAAATATTAATTATGGCTTTCTGGAGAGCATGAAATAAGGTGGATTATTTTCCATTCTTCTGTGTCCTCCTTCGATGGCTTGAATTTTGTGTAGTATACATGTATCACTTTTACAAAAACAAAAAGATAAAGTTACTATTCTTGTTTTTAAAAAACAGCGCACACTCTAAAGTCAAACAAATTAGTGCTAATTCCAACTGCAGCAGTAATTCACAGTGCAAATGGAGGATTTGTTTTAATCTATTAGTGCCTCAGTTCTCTCATCTGTATTGTGAAAGTAACACCAGCACCTAATCCTTTGGGGTAAGGTGGATTTAAATGTGATGGTGTGTTTAAGTTGCTATGTATAGTACCCAAATAGTTAGCAGCCACTGGACAGTGGAATTGTAGCTGAAGATGACGCCAAAAACCCAATGAGGGTCTTCAGCTCATAATAACACCATTAAATTGTACTTGAACTCTAAAAAGGGAGCTACGAGCAACACAGAGCAACACTCAAGACCAAATATCTGATTTTCAGAACTGTATCCTATCTACCCAGAAATGCCAGCGATGAAGGTCTCAGTTTCCTTCTGGTTCTTATTTCTTGCACCAGTAGCAGAATTTCAGGAGTTGTCAAATGCACACTTCAAGTTGGTGTGTTATTGAAGAGAAGTCTGATGAGTTTCCAGGGCAGATGACTGTCCTTGACATATGGAGGAATGTTTAGTAGTTGATCTCCAAACACAACCAGATGTTCCCTTGATGTTCACAATGGGATGTCTCCTTGAAGTCTGCCCTGCCACCAACACAGGGTCTCCAGAACAGCTTGGAGAAGAAATGACAAGAAAAAGACACTACTTTAGACAATTTCAGTCATTTTGAATTTGGAGTAACTGATTTTTATTCATCTCCAAAATAGGCATCTTGTTGCCTTTGCAAGTAGATATATTTCAGGAAAGTGATCTGAAAAGAAAATCTAACTTCTTCATTGACTTTCTTATAAAATTATGAATATATTTGTCCTGGAGAAAAAAATATACCCAACTCAACATTTTTTTTTTAAGTGCCGTGGGTGGCCAGGTTCAAGACTTTTGTTGATGCTAATAAAATGGGTGACTTTTAAAAGTGTCCAGAGCTTTGCAGCATTTTGCATGAATTCTAAGCTCCCTTTTTCTCTCTTGCCAGGCAAGAATTATCTTCTTCAGGCAACAGAATTATCTTCGAGACTACATAATCTCCTGGCACTCCATTTTCAAATTTTGAAGTTCAGCTCTATTTTTTCACTTATATAAAATAGTACTACTGGAGGTGGGCTGCCATATTACATTTTCCAGTAATGACCATCATGTAAAAATGTGCTCCAGGGAGCAATGTGGACAAATAGAAGCCCCCAGTGGCCATTCTCCACCCTCCAACCTCCCACTGAAACACCAGATTGAACAATTATCCACACAAGAAAGCATCTTCATAAAAACCAAAACCACAGGCGCTATCACAATACCTGGTTTTGACATCATATTAAGGAAAGAGGCACTGAAGAGGGTAGAAAAGACATTCTCCAATCGCTTACACCTCTCCTCTCCCATCGCCCAGCAGCTGCACTGTGGTGTGAAGATTGTGTGTTGGGGGAGACAGTGCAGTGATTGTGGGCTGTGCATTGGAAGTCAGTGCTATCCTGTCACCATGAAGAGCAACACAGGGCAGAACTCAGCCAGTGCCCCCAGAGGAAGGATTGAGACCAACCCTAACCAGAGACACATCGTCCATCACAGCAGCCAGGACTTCAGTTCCAGCCAGCCCCACTACTGTGGGCTAAAGGGCTCTGGGTTCCTACTTAGACTTGAAAGGAAGTCCAGGCCACAGGGACTGCAATGCCTGGGCAAGTCCTGGTGCTATGCTGGCCTCAGAGCCGCATGTGACCTAGTGAGATACCAGCTGGGAGACAAAGAGGACCTTGTCTTACAACTTGAATACCATCTCAGCCACAGTAGGATAGGGCACTGGGCAGAGTCCTGAGGCCCCTATTTTAGGCTCTAGCTCCTAGACAACATTTCTAGACACACCCTGGGCCACAAGGGAACCTGCTGCCTTGAAGGGAAGGACCCAATCCTAACAGGATTCATCACCTGCTGACTAATGGGTCCATGGCCCCCGAATAATCAGCAATGGTAGCCAGGCAAGCCAGGTACTTGCCACGGGACTTGGGTGCAATCCAGGGCCATGCTGGCTTCAGGTGTGACTCAGCGCATTCCCAGCTGTGGTGGCCATGGGTAGAGACTCCTTCTGCTTGAGCAAAGGAGAGGACAGAATAAAGGGGACTTGGTCTTGCAACTTGGGCACCAGCGTGACCACAGTGTGGTAGAATGCCAAGCAAGTTTTTGGAGTCCCCAGTTCCAGGCCTTGTCTTTGATGGCATTTCTGGACCTGCCCTAGGCCAGGGAGGAGCCCACTGTCCTGAAAGGGGAGACCTAGGCCTGACAGCATTCACCACAAGCTGACTGAAGGACCCTTGGGCCTTGATTGAACAATGGTGGTAGCCAGGCAGTACTCACCACAGGCCTGGGACAGTGGTGGCCAAGGGGAGTCCTTCTGCTTAAGGAAAGAAGAGGGAAGAGTGGAAAGGGCTTTATCTTATGGCTTGGGTGCCAGCTCAGCCATAGTGGAATAGAGCACCAGGTAGATTCCTCAGGTTCCTAACTCCAAGCCCTGGCTCCTGGACAGCATTCCTGGACCTGCTGTGGGCCAGCAGAGGAGCTCATCTCCCAGAAAGAAAGGCCACAGGCCTGGCTGGACTCACCACCTGCTGACTGAAAAGCCCTTGGGCCTTGAGTGAACATCAGCAGTAGCCAGGCAGTAGTCACCACAGACCTTGGATGAGATCCAGTGCTATGTTGTCTTCAGGTATGACCCAGCACAGCCCCAGTGGTGGTGGTCACAGGAGTGCTTGTGTCACCCCTCTCCCAGCTCCAGACACCTCAGTGGAGAGAGATCCTGTTTGTTTTGGGGGGAAAGTAAAGAAAAAGAACAGGAGTCTCTTCCTGGTAATCCAAGGAGTTCTTTCAGATCTTACCCAAGATGACCAAGGCAGTACTTCTACAAGCCTACAAGAGTCACGGTGTTACTGGGCTTAGGGTGCCCTCTAATGCAGATACAACTGCAGTGACCAAAGATTTAGATCACAATACTCATTCCCTTTGTGTACTTTAAAGCCTTCCCAAGAAGGACGGATACAAACAAGCCCAGACTGCAAAGACTGCAATAAACACCAAACTCTTCAATGCTAGGATATCAACGAATATCCATAAGCATTAATACTGTCCAGGAAAACATGACCTCACCAAATGAACTAAATAAGGCACAAGTGACCAATCGCAGCATGACAGAGATATGTGACCTTTCAGACAGAAAATTCAAAATAGGTGTTTTAAGGAAGTTCAGTGAAATTAATGATAACACAGAGAAGGAATTCAGAATCCCATCAGATAAATTTGACAAAGAGATTGAAGTTTTTTTTTTAATCAAGCAGAAATTATAGAGCTGAAGGATGCAGTTGGCATACTGAAGAATACATCACAAACTCTCAAAAACAGAATTGATCAAGCAGAAGAAAGAATTGGTGAAGTTGAAAACAGGCTATTTGAAAATAGTCAGAGGAAACAAAAGAAAAAGAATAAAGTATGTCTACAAGATCTAGAAAATAGCCTCAGAAGGGCAAATCTAAGGGTTATTGGCCTCAAAGAGGAGGGAGAGAGAGAGAGATCAAGGGAGAAAATGTATTCAAAGGTATAATAACAGAGAACTTTTCAAACCTAGAGAAAGCTATCCCTATTCAAGTACAAGAGAGTTACAGAACACCAAGTACATTTAACCCAAAGAAGACCACCTTAAGGCATTTAATAATCAAATTCCCAAAGGTCAAGGATTTTTAAAAGGATCCTAAATGCAGCAAGAGCAAAGAAACAAACCACATACAGTGGAACTCCAATACATCTGGCCGCAGACTTTTCAGTGTGAACCTTACAGGCCAGGAGAGAGTGGCATGAAGTATTTAAAGTGCTAAAAGGAAAAAAAAAAACTTTTATTCTAGAACAGTATACTCAGCAAAAACATCCTTCAAACATGGAAGAGAAATAAAGTCTTTCCCAGACAAAAAAAAAGGCTGAGGGATTTCATCAACACCAGACCTGTCCTAGAAAAAATGTTAAAGCGAGTTCTTCAATATGAAGGAAAAGGACATTAAAGAACAATACGAAATCATCTGAAGGTACAAAACTCACTGCTAATAGTAAGTACAAAAACACATAATATTATAACACTTTAATTGTGATGTGTAAACTACTTATTTCTTGAGTCGAAAGACTAAAAGATGAACCCATCAAAAATAATAACCACAACAACTTTTCGAGACATAGACAGTAGAATAAGATATAAATAGCGACAACAAAAAGTGGAGGGGATAAAATTGAAGTGTAGAGTTTTGTTAGTTTTCTCTTTGCTTGTGAGTTTGTCTTTTTTTTTTTTTTGTAATCAGTGTTAAGTTGTCATCAGTTTAAAATAATAGATAACATGATGTCATTTACAAGCCTCATGGTGATCTCAAATCAAAAAACCTACAACAGATATACAAAAAATAAAAAGCAAGAAATTAAATCACCAGAGAAAATTATCTTCACAAAAAGAAGACAGGACAGTAATAAAAAGAAGGAAAGACCACAAAACAAACAGAAAACAAATAACAAAATGGCAGGAGTAAGTCCTTACTTATCAATAATAACATTGAATGTAAATAAACTTAATTCTCCAATCAAAATGCATAGAGTGGCTGAATGGATTGAAAAAAGGCCCCAATGAACTGTCGCCCGCAAGAAACATACTTCACCTATAAAGACACGTATAGACTGAAAATAAAGGAATGGAAACAGATATTCAAGTCAATGGAAGCCAAAATAGAGCAAAAGAAATATATATATACCCAAAAGAAAAGAAATCAGTGTATTGAAGAGATATCTGCACTCCCATGTTTATTGCAGCATTGTTCACAATAGCCAAGATTTCAGAGAAACCTAAGTGTCTATCAGAAGATGAACGGATAAAGAAAATGTGGTACATATACACAACGGAGTACTACTTAGCCATTAAAAAAAGAATGAGATCTTGTCATTTGCAACAACGTAGATGGAACTGAGGGATATTATATTAACTGAAATATGCCAGGTGCAGAAAGACAAACTTTGCATATTCTCACTCATTGGTGGGAGCTAAAAATTAAAACAATTGAACTCATGGAGATAGAGAGTAGAGTGATGGTTACCAGAGGATGGGAGATTGGGGATGCAGTAGGGATGGTTAATGGGTACAGAAATAGATAGAATGAATGAAATCTAGTATTTGATAGCCCAACAGGATGTCTACAGACCATAATAATTTATTGTACATTTTAAAATAACTAAAAGTATAATTGCAATGTTTGTAACACAAAGAAATGACAAATGCTTGAAGTGATGGATACTTCATCTACCCTGATGTGATTTTCATGCATTGGATGCTTATATCAAAATATCTCATGTATCCCATACGTACCTATACCTACTATGAACCCATAAACATTTTTTAAATTTTTTAAATATACTCCAGTCCCCAAAAATTATTCAGTGTGTGTAAAAACAGTTCTAGCGCCTACTCTATCAATTCCTTATGCTCAAACTTTCATAAAACTTGCTTGCTTAAAATTAATAATACATGTGCCTGAAAATGTCAGTAAGAAACTCAACAGAAGCTTAGTCAAGTCAAACACAGTAATATTTGGCGCCCACGCCCCTTCTGTAGTCCAGGACTGGGTCTGCCAAGAGAAGTCTTGTACAGAGGCTCCCCAAGAATGAAAGGGAACCCAATAGCTTCTCAGTTCTCTTTTGATTCTGCAAGCAAGCCCACAGGAGACCTCTGGTCCCCTTTGTGGAAAGTGGAATGGCAACAGGACAGGAAAAAGAAAATGAATACTCATCAATGGACAGGACAAGAAGAAGATGATGAAGTAATGTTGATGGGAAGCTAAAGCTGCTGTAGATTGGAGACACCAACTTCCAAAGGATCTGAATCACAAGAATAGGCGAAGCTATAGGGTGTGATACAAATGAAGACTTTGTGGTCCCAACCGTATTTCCCACCTAGGGGACAAAATATTTAGAAATCTACCATTAAAGAGGCAGAGAGGCATCTAACAGCATATACAATCCCAGATAACAAGGGGAAGGGAAGTAACAGGGAAAACTGACGCTATCAAACATTGCTGCGCATCATGACTTGATCCTGGTTCCACTCTCATTTGAAACAGTCTCTGTTTCTCCAGCTGCAACAGACTCTTAGGAGAATATGTTCCCTCCAAAATGCATGCACATGTCACAGAGAAGTAGCTTCGGATCTACACTCCTTTACTGGGTTAATTCCATTCCTGACTTACTCTTCTGTTCTCATCAAACTTCTTCCAGTTTCTTGAACTCAGAGTGTTACCTGCATGAGCTAATTCTTTCTGCCCATGCCCTAGTTTAGCACCACTTCCTCTGCACATCTTCCCTGACCGTGGTCCTCCCCTCAACTTCCAAATGCTGTACTTCCCCTAGTATTGCTCTTCTCATTGTGCGTCATGATGGGCTGTGGACTTAACAGGCTCTCTACCAGACCTTGAGCTCTGCTGGAGCAGGTGCCGGATTTTGTTCACTGTTACATTCACCTGTGCTTGGCCCACTGAAGGTGTTTAATGATTTCTTGTTGAATATGCAGTCAAGAGCATACATAGAATACATCGATATTCCCCCGTGTTGCTCCAGAAATTTCACTTGCCTCTGCCCCACATCCACCCAGCTATATGCAGTTTCCTTGTGCTTTTCCATTGCTTCCATTTGGGTCCAACTCTATGACAGCAACTTCTAGATAGAATTGTCCCTGCTTGGGTGAATCTAGGCCAAGCATGTGTTTTGGGAGCAGTGCAGCATTTTTTTTGTTTTTTAGCGGAGATGTAAATATTAATGGTGAAACTATCTGATAAAAATTAAAGAGGGCCATCGCTCAAGAATGCAAAGTGGGGCTTTCTACATTTTAAGAGTCTCTGAGTGAGAAGTCCACAAGAGGGATCTAAAAACGTACAAAACATCATGTGGCTGTGTTAAGAAGAGAAACTTCGCTGCAATTTTCAGAAGCCAAAGCTGAGAGGCTCTGCAACGTTGGAAACACTTGAGAGCTGTGGCACTAGAGCAGATACAGTCTTTCTAGAGGAAGCAGACAGAGTGGTAGACTGGGTGGGTCAGTGGACCTGAGCTTAAATGAGACAAGAAAAAGGAGGGCAAAGAGGAAGGAGGAGAGGAGAAAGAGATGGGGATTGGAATCAAAGACAGAGATGGAATTAAATTATTGGAATAAATAAATACACAACAAATTGGAATAAATAAATATATAATAAATAAATGCACAATAAATTGGAATAAATACACACTAAATAAATACACAATTGGAATAAATAAATACACAATAAATCAATCCCCTTTCCATTCTTTCCATCTTTTCTTCTATCCACTTTCCATTATTTCTATCTTTTTTTCCCTTAAGGAAAAAAAGAATGGAAAGCAGATTGATTTAATTGGTGTATTTCCAAGTTGTGGTAAGAATATGTACATGCTTATTGGGGAGGAAAAAACAGATGAATACAATTAAAGTAAGAAAAAAAATTAATTCACTGCATTAATTTTGTAACACTTTTTTTCATGAGTCCCTTTCCAATTCCTTCCCACCTTTCTATTCATATATAAGAGCTTTTATATAGGTTTATATTTTGCATGTCACTTTTGAATCCATCTGCAATTTATTTTATACACAACAGGATGGAGTTCAAAATTTTTTCGACCAAAAAATCCAAATGTCCATTACTATTTGGATGAAGTTGCTTTTTCTTTACTCCTTTTCACTTTCCCGTAAGTATTGTCTGCTGCGTGTTTCATATACTGTGTTTCTGCTCTACCTTTTCTATGTTGTAGCCCAGCAGTGAAGAGCCCAACTCCAGAATCAGACAAGCCAAGGTTGGAAACCCAGCCCATTTACGAGCTCTGTGGCACTGGGCATGTTCTGTAAAACCTTTGGGACTCTGTTTTAACATCTGTAAAATGGGATTGATAATAATACTTCACAGGATTGTTTTTTCTCTTCTTTTTTTTTTTGTTTTTGTTTTTTATTTTCTGTCTATATCTCCTTTTTTTATATATATACTTTAAGTTCTAGGGTACATGTGCACAATGTGCAAGTTTGTTACATATGTATACATGTGCCATGTTGGTGTGCTGCACCCATTAACTCATCATTTACATTAGGTATATCTCCTAATGCTATCCCTCCCCCCTCCCCCCTCCCCACAACAGGACCCGGTGTGTGAGGGTTGTTAATGATAAAGCATTTTCACCATTCCTGGCACATACTGATAATTCAATAGGTACCAATCACTAATGTTGTTATACTCCCATTGCTCTGTTTGAATTCGCACTTCCAAAAAATATTTTCGAATACCTCCTATGTACCAGAAACTGTGGCAGGCCCTGGTGTGACAGTTTTAGAACTGTCACCACCCCAATATACACACACTCTATTCCCTGGCCATTCTCCTTTCCACTGGAATTCTACTCAAGTGCTTGCTACAGTGTCCTAGCTGTTTTGAAAGGCAGTAGGGGTTTCACTGCCAATCCTTAAGGAAAATAAGATGAAAAGGAACAACCATACGAGACATGGGCAGCAACAATAGCTCCAGAATCCTGCTATTGTCATTATCCCTTATCCTGGGTGTAGAGTTTCTGATGCCCTGGGTCCACTGGAACCAGAGGCACTAAAATAACCTCCTTCCCCTCCACAATGCCCTCCCTCCCTGAGAAAGCACCTTCTCCCACAGATTCCACTTCCAGCACTTTAGCTGAAGGAAAGGGTACAAAACAAGCATAATGTTCACACTCTTAACCTCAAAAACTAGGATAAATCCCTTCTGTCTACAACCGTGGAGATCTGGAACTTATCTCTGGGTCTCAGTAAAGATGGCTTGGGATTTTATCTCAGTAGGTACCCCACACTCACACGAACAACATGGATTCTCTTCCTCCTCTGGGAGAAAAGACATACATCCTGCCCCATTTGTAGGGGAAGAATGCTTTCCTGTGAAATGGAACCCAGGGTGAGTACTTCCATCTGCTATAAACTGGTCCTTAAGGTCAATGCAAATATGGCCTCCCTCCTGTGCAACCTCCCTGGGCCCTTCTGAAGCTCAGAGCTGGCTCCCTTCTCTCCCAATAAAGATCTTGCTTATATATTAAAATGGTTAGAAAGGCAGTACGCTTCCCCAGAAGGAAACTCCCAACCTTCTAATTTTTATTCACCAGAGAGTCAAACAGAATAAAACCTAAACTTGGAGTCACGGAGAATTAGCCCAGGTTGATACACCTGGCTGGTGATGTGCAAGTCCAGCCATGTGTATGGCCTCCCAACCCCCAAATAGAGGCCTCAAGAACTTGGTTCTGGAGCAAATTCTGCCCCATCCTGCACATACAAGAGAAATGAACAATTGAAAAGTAGGCAGAGTGCCTTCTGTTTCCCCATGGCAGGTTTTCACATTACAGCTCCTGCAGAAAAGTCTATCTTCATCAGATGCCTGGCAGCCCTGAAAGCTGAGGGGATGGACACCTCGGGTTAAGGCTGGAGATTCTCTGGGGCAGCAGACTAGGGGCTCTAAATGCAGAAAGAAGGAACAGAGAGGGAGAGAAAGAGCTGTACAGCTCAGCCTCTGCCCTTGGGCACCTCAAAGAAGGCATTATACTTATGATTTCTCATTCATTCCTCTTAAAAACATGACGTCCTAAGGTGAGGAAATGAAGTTCAGAGAGGTTAAATGGCCTATTCTTTCTGTCCCACTTTGGGCACCTGGAAACTTCTACTCATCTTTGAAGACTCAGTTCAGACACCTCTTCCTTCATTTACAGATACCCATGTGCCGCTGAGCCCTACAGCTCCCATAGACGCCTCTACGACGGCACAGATTACATGCAGATTGACTGCCTGGGTCTGAATTCCAGCCTTAAAACTTCTGAAATTTGACTCTTTGAGCAGGTAATTTAAACACTGTGTGTTTCATTGTCTTTAACCATGAAATGGGAATGATACTAGCAGTTCTTATCTCATTGAGTACGTAGGTGGATTCATTGAGTTAATACATGAAGAGCATTTAGGGCAGTGCCTGGCAAATAGTAAGCATTCAATAAATGTGGATTTTTTTTTTTTTTTTTTTTTTTTTTTTTGAGACGGAGTCTCACTCTTGTCACCCAGGCTGGAGTACAGTGGCATGATCTCGGCTCACTGCAACCCCCACCTCCTGGGTTCAAGCGATTCTCCTGCCTCAGCCTCCTGAGTAGCTGGGATTACATGTGCCCGCCACCACACCTGGCTAATTTTGTATTTTAGTAGAGACAGGGTTTTGCCATGTTGGCCAGGTTGGTCTCAAACTCCTGACCTCAGGTGATCCGCCCGCCTCAGCCTCCCAAAGTGCTGGGATTATAGACGTGAGCCACTGCACCTGGCCTATTACTTTTATTCTTATTAGGCACTCATTATGCTGAGTTCCTTGAGGATAGGAAGAGTATCTTACTCATGAAAACAGGACCTTGTCAGAATTGTTACATATATCCAATGCCTGAAACAACCTGCCAAGAAAGACCCTAAATAAATATGTGTTGAATCTTTGCATAAACGCATTAGTGAATTTATCCCTTTCTCTTCAGTGCCCAGCATCAATGTCCAATTTGTATTTGGTTGATGTAATAAATAAATTCATAAGTGAACCTCATGGGTGATTTAAGCCTCGATATACTCCTTACACCTTGCTCATCGTGGTAGCTTCTTGCAAAAAGGGTACAGACCTTTGTCTTCAAAGTACTTGAAAGGAACAACAGTTCAGGGTTATGCAGATTTCCAAAGATGCAGCCATGGAGAGCGCCCATAACTTTAATAAGCACCCTCAAATCTAGCTGGAGTCCCTCAGTAAGGAGCCGAAGTTAATTTGGCACTTTTTGGCCTTCCGATGCACTTTCAATAGGGATAAAAGCAACGTTGATTTCCCCTGGAACCTATAAATAATTCAGTCCCCCATTTGTGTGTCATTGAATCTCTTTTAGCAGGAACCGTACAAAGGTCAGGGCCAAATAAATGTCTCTTCAATGTTTGTGCATAATGTCAAAGAGTATTTTTAGGGCAAATGGTGTTCAGAAAAGAACTGAAGAGAAACGGTGAGGTAATTGTGTTCCAGCGCAGATATTCCCGAACAGATTAGCGTGGGTTTTCCCGACAGCCCCCACAGCCAGACAGCTCCCGCCTGCATTGCTAACCCAGAGCCGGGGGTGATGAAGACTTCATTGGCCCCAAAATGGCGTGGTGCAGCTTAAGTTCTTCCTAAACCTAGAAGTGGTGCCAGAACAGTTTTTGTCCTAGTTTCTTAAGCCTACAGATTCTAGCAAGATTAAAAAAAAAGAAAAAAAAGAAAAAAGGAAAGGCTCCTTCTTGCATAAGAATTAAATGCAGCAATTAACTAACCAGGGAGAGTGCAGTGGACAAAATCATGGGCTTTGAAGCCAGGCAGCCCAATATCTTGGCTCTATCGCTGTCTGGTTGTGTGATCTTGGGCAAAATACCTCAACCCACTGAGCGTTAGTCTCTCTATCTATAAAATGGAAGTACTAGCAAAAACTACGTCAGACTGATATTGTGAGAATTATAGTAGATAATGCAAGTACAAAGCTTAACATCGTGCTTGGCACAAAGAGCTCCTTAAAATTAGATATTCTTTTAAATATGTTTTAGGCTGTGGTTTGCAATGACTCTTTCTCCAAATGCATGATCTGGTTTTGATCTGTTACGGATTCCTCAAGAATCCTGGTTTGTTGATGCTATTCTGCTACTTGTTCTTGTTTTTCAGTCTGTTGCTCTACACATTCCCTCTCATATCCTCTGTCTCCCCTCCCTCTCTTGTTATTTCATGGGATTTGGAGTGAAAAGGGGTCAGAAAGATGTGCTCAGTCTTCTTCAAACCTTATTATCCAATGAATCAAGGCCTGTAGAGTAACTGAGTCCCATGCTTAGAAAAAACATCAAAGTCTATGCACCCATTTTCCAAATGAGGACACTGAGGCTCAGAGAAGAAGTGTGACTTCCTTGAGAAAATTAAGTCGGTGCAGGGGTTTTTTTTTTTTCTCCTTTTTTTTTTT
>NW_016805992.1:1933924-1972036 GCF_001698545.2 Rhinopithecus bieti | reverse complement strand
AGGGGGGAGGGATTGCATTGGGAGTTACACCTGATATAAATGACGAATTGATGGGTGCTGATGAGTTGATGGGTGCAGCACACCAACATGGCACAGGTATGCATATGTAAGAAACCTGCACGTTGTGCACATGTACCCTAGAACTTAAAGTATAAAAAAAAAAAAAAATACTGAAAATTGGTGCCCAGAAAAAACCAGACCTAGTTCCACAGGTGTGTGGGGGGGTGTGTGTGTCTGTATGTGTGTGTGTGGGGTGGGGGGGGTGTTGAGCAGATACATAGTTTTTTAATTGGGTTTTTCCTAATTTTTCCCAATATTTTATTATAAAACTTGTCAACACACAGCAGCATTGAATCATTAACATTTTACTGAACTTGATGTATCACATATCCGTCCATCCATCAATCCATCTTACTTTTGGTTCATTTCAAAGTATATTGCAGATGTCAGTATACTTCCACCTAAATACTTCAGCATGGTTTTCAGTAACTAGACTCCAATATTTGTTTGCATGTTTTTTGTATGCAATTTACACAGGTTGAAATATACACATTTTAAGTATTCATCCACTGAGTTTTGACAAACGCATGTAACAGTATAATTTAAACCTCTGTCAAGCTAGAGAATATTACTAGCACCCTGAAGGTGCCTCACTCCCTTCTTCACAGCTGATTCCTGACCTCATCATAGGTCAATTTTGCTTCTTCTAGAACTTCGAGTAAATGGACACCTGTCACATGTGCTCTTTGTGTCTGGCTTCTTCTGCTCAGCCCTGTGCTTCTGAGATTCATTCATGCTTTGTGTAGGTATCAGTAATTTCCTTCCTTTCCATTGCAGAGTCATATTGAGTTGAATAAATATCCATTTGTTTAATGCATTATCTACAAAGACATTTTCAGAATTAAGTATCAAACTTTATAATTGTTGGCATGCAAAAAATGGAAGGTTTCATATAAAAATCTAGATGTCTGGGTGCATCTTAAGAATCTTAAGATTGGTGGCTCAAGCCTGTAATCCCAGCACTTGGGAGGCCAAGACGGGCGGATCACGAGGTCAGGAGATCGAGACCATCCTGGCTAACCTGGTGAAACCCCATCTCTACTAAAAAAAATACAAAAAAAAAAACTAGCCGGGCGAGGTGGCGGGCGCCTGTAGTCCCAGCTACTCGGGAGGCTGAGGCAGGAGAATGGCGTGAACCCAGGAGGCGGAGCTTGCAGTGAGCCCAGATCGCACCACTGCACTCCAGCCTGGACGACAGAGTGAGACTCCGTCTCAAAAAAAAAAAAAAAAAAAATCTCAAGATTGGGCAACACTGGGCTCAGCTTTCTCCACCAGGAACAATGGGAAGGGTCAACTGAAGACCCATCGAGTGCTCTCTCATTTGGCACAGCCTTCCCCACTTCCTTCTGTATCCCACCTGGGCAACTTTATTCATTTATGATACCTGCTTGTGTCTGAAGGTATATAATTTTCTGGTTCCTATTAATAATAACCAAATGCTGCCAAGGAATTATGAAATGTTTAATGAAGGAGAGAATAAATGACCAAAATGTGATTTCATTGGCTATACTGTGCCAAAGATCCTACAATACAGAGTAAATAGGAGTCCTGAGTCTGGATTCGGTTACACATGAGTCCTAATCCTTTCCCTACTTTGTATCGTCTCCACTTCCTTTGTATGAAATATGGGAATAAAAAATGTTAATTTATCACTTGGTGTAAGAATCAATAGGATAACATATTTAAACTGCCCAGCACCACCAGCATGGTAGTTTACAATCACCAATATTATTATTATGATCAACTTGTTCTCCATTAGAGAGTTCAACTCATTTTTCATTCCATCTCTTCAAGGCGGCAATTTGAAGCCTCTGGATTCTGAGAGAGAAGATCATTGGGCTTAATGATCAGGAGAAGTTTTCTCCCTCATGCCCTTCTTTCTAATGAGTCACCATCCCAAGCATGAGTTTGGTCCCAAATAAAAGCCATTGAAAAGTCTAGAATCCTTTCAACCAAACAGGAGCTTCCTTCTTCATGCTTTTGAGGACTTGGGACAAAGAGCAGTAGAGCTCAGAAACAAAATGAGGCATCTCAAAGGGTGGAAAATCAACAGAATAGGAAATCCAGAAATAGACCCACATGCATACATGATATTAGTATATAATGGCAGTGTTTTCATACCACTGGGAAAAGACAGATTACTCCATAAATGGTAACAACTGGAAAACCATCTGGAGAGATATAAAGTCGAATTCTTATTGCACTAAAACAACTTCCAGATGGATCAAAGATTTAAACACAAAATAAAGGAACCATTAAAATACTAAAAGAAAGGATGGGAGGTGTTTTTTCCTAAAACATTGATGGAGAGAAAACATGAAGAACCACTTAAAATTCAGAACCCATATATAATGGGGTATATTTAAACAAATAAAATAAGCAATTTCTACCTTTAAAACCACAAAGGAAGTTTTAAAAGATCTAAAAGCTGGGGAAAATATTTTGCACAACCAGAAAAAAAGATTTCCTTAGCAGATACAAGCATAAAGAAATCCTATAAATCAGTAAGAAAAGACCAACAACTCGGTAGAAAATTGGCCAAGTTTTTTTTCATCTAAAAGAATATCTAAACATACCAAAATATGCTCATCCACACTAATTATAAGTTAAATACAACTTAAAACTATAGCAACATATTTTTAGCTTCTAATTGGCAAAAATCAACATGTTTGATAACAAACTGTGGCGTTGAGATTGTGGGGAAACAGTCACTCTCATATTTGCTGGTGGGAAGATAAATTGATAAACATCTTTGAAGAGCCATTTGGCACGAACTTTTAAAGTTAAAAATGCACATACTATGTGACCCACCAATTCCACTGCAAAAAAAACACATCATCCTTGAACTTGTGAGAAATGCTATGGATACAAAAGTTATTTGCAGCATTGTGGTAGTCAAACAGTGGGGACAACCTGAAAACTATAAATAAGAAATTGGGGCCAGGCACGGTGGCTCATGTCTATAATCCCAGCACTTTGGGAGGCCAAGGTGGGTGGATCACCTGAGGTCAGGAGTTTGAGATCAGCCTGGCCAACATGGTGAAACTCCATCTCTACTACTAAAATTACAAAAATTAGCCAGGTGTGGTGGTGCATGCTTGTAATCCCAGCTACTCCGGAAGCTGAGACAGCAGAATCCCCTGAACCTGGGAGGCGGAGGTTGCAGTGAGCCAAGGTCATGCCATTGCACTCCAGCCTGGGCGACAGAGTGAGACTCCATCTCAAAAAAAAATAAAATAAAAAATTGGTAAAATACACTATGGTACATTCATGCAATTAAATACTTCTGTTTGTAGCAATACTGGATAGCATCCAAGTTACACTGTTGAAACTGGCAAAAGGAAGGAGAGATGGCAGGGCAGATACAGAGTGTGAATACAGTGAGGTACCATTGGTACAGGGATGCAGGGAGAAGAATAGGCAAGGCAGAAGTGCATAGGCTATAAGTGCATAGGATATATCACAGGATACATCTGGAGGACACAGGAGAAACCAAGACCAATAGTGGGTGCTGGAGTAAAACTGCATGGCTGGGTCTATATATTCTTTTACATTTTGCACCATGTACATTTACTGCCTATTCAACAAAAATGTTTTACTTAAAATACAGTGAAATTGCTATCTTTAGGTCATTTAAATGTGTATAACTATTTTAGCAGGCTATTACAGATAGTATACAAGCATCATTAGAATAATTCAAATAGATTCCCTTCTGACCCTGGAATTCTAGGAATTTGTTGAAATATATCCGTACTAGCTCATTTCATTGTGCTCAGAATGACAAAAGTATTTCTATTAGGTGCGTAGAAGCATAACATGCTTCTGGCCTTCAAGACCCCACGCCTATTAGCATACTGCAGAAGGAGATTCTTTGGGTCATCCACCTTCTGTCATGCCTTCTGAACAGGTAGGGCTTCCTACCACACAGCACTGACAACCACCCCACTCCAAGGGGCCACCACACACACAGGGATGGGGAACAGAATGCTTCTTGACAAAAATGGAATTTGGATCTATTTTCAAAGCTAGAACGCATATATGCCGTAATGTGAAGGCATTTTTAGCTTCCAAATGGTAACTGACATTTGAAGGTTTACTATCTGCCAAAGCTTCACATGCATTATCTTTTCTAATCCTCCCCATGACTCTGTGAGGGAGGCATCCTGCATATTATCCATTTACAGGTGAGGAAACTGAGGCTCAAAGATGTCTGTGCAAAAGCACAATGGGAGATTCCAAGCCAGGCAGTCAGCTCCAGAAAGCCCCTCCTCTTATCACCACCACCCACCACGGCTTTTCAAATCACAAAGCCTGGCTTCTCACCTGCCACTCCTCCTCCACATCCATGGGTTCTATTTATTTTCCTGTGCTTCCTCCTAGAATGTTAGATGGTATGGGAAGCAGAACAATGTCCTCCCAAAGACATCCACATCTTAATCCCCAGAACCTGTGAATATATTGCATTATATGGCAAAGGGGAATTAAGACGGAATTAAGGTTGCTAGTCAGCTGATCTTAAAATACAGAGATTATTCTGGATTATTAAAGTGGGACTAATGTAATCAGAAGGGACCCTAAATGTGGAAGAGAGAGGCAGGAGAGGAAGTCGGAGTGATGAGCAGAGAAAAGCATTCAACTGCCCATTGCTGGCTGTGAAGTCCAAGGAAAGGGCCATGAGCCAAGGAATGTGGGTGGCCTCTGGAAGCTGAAAAAGGGAGGAAACAGATCCTCCCCCAGAGACTCCAGAAAGAAACACAGCCCTGCCTACCCCTTGATGTTAACCCAGTTGTGACTTGTGAGATTCTTTTCAGACTTCTGACTCCCAGAACTGTAAGATAGTAAATTTGCATCTTATGCCACTACATTTGTGGTAATTTGTTGCATCAGCAATTAAAAAAAACAAAAAAACAAAAAAATGATACACATAATGAAGAGTACTATAAAGGAAAAACTTGGGAGCTATAAAGAGACCCCCGGTGAAAACAGACACCTCTGTAAATAAGAGGTGCAGTCACACCGCAGTTACCATCTGAATAAAGAACTGACAGGAAGCTGAGCTTGAACCCACCGAGAACTTGAGGTCGGATAAAAGGTCTAGATCTGTGCTCTCCAAGAGCGCTTTCTGAAATGACGGAAAATGTTCTATGTCTGGTCTGTCCGGTGTAGGGGGCCGCTGGCCCTACGTGGCTACTGAGTGTTTGAAATGTGGCTGGTATGATGAGAAATTAAATTTAAAAATTTTATTTCAACTATTAATAATTTAAAGTTATGTACCATAGCCCCATGGCTTATGCTGTCTTGTTGGACGGGGTATGGAGAAAGACCTTCCTCTTGTAAAATGAACCACCCCCTCCCCTCTATCAGCATAACTCTGCTCATGACTCTTTGGTAGTGAGGTCAGAGCCGTCTCTCAAAGCACAAGCAGTCAAGCATAGTGGTCAGGAGCTACGGCCCTGGCTCGACCACTTCTCAGCCATGAGACTCTGAGCAGGTGACTTGACCTGCTGTGACTCAGTGTCCTCCACTATAAAATAGAAATAAAACAATTACACCAGGCATGGTGGCTCACACATCTAATCCCAGCACTTTGGGAGGCCAAGGAGGGCAGATCACTTGAAGTCAGGAGTTCGAGACCAGACTGGCCAACATGGTAAAACTCTGTCTCTACTAAAATTTTAAAATTAGCCAGGCACGGTGGTGGGTGCCTGTAATCTCAGCTACTTGGGAGGCTGAGGCATAAGAATCACTTGAACCTGCGAGGCGGAGGCTGCAGTGAGCGCAGATCATGCCACTGCACTACAGCCTGGGCAACAGAGTGAGACTCCATCTCAAATAAAAAATAAATAAATAAATAAAACAATTGCTATATCAGAATTAGATGGCCCATGTTAAGGACATAGCACACAGTAGGTCCTTTGTCCAGATTAACAATTGGCAGGAGTATGGCTGTTTTCTTTATAGCATTCTGTCTTCTGCAATTTAATGGTAAGGTCCTGGACTGAGGTCTGATTCATGTTGACTCCTCCCCTCTTCAAAAGTGTCTAGTACAACACCCAGCACACAGTAGGTCCTCAGTATAACCATTTGAATTGAATTGAATCCATTTAAGTTCAGTACCTATACATGTTAAATGCTGTGCACGTAATTTTAAATACTGAATGTGCTGAGACCAAGCATGCTGCTGGGAAAGGCCTTTTCCTGTAGCTGAGAGAGACTGGATCACAGGAGGCAGAGGAGATTTCAAAGGTTCCTGGAAACTCTCATCTTACCACCCCCACTTCAAAAACTATGTTTCCTAAAAGCCCATGCCTGGAATATCTTTAGCCAAAAATAAAAAATAAAAAAAAGTCAGGATTTTACTCCACAATTAGCAAAGATTAAAAATGCTGTGGGAGAAGAAATGAATTGACAGATTCTCACTACACAGAGAAGCATGGAGTTCACAGAAACTTCGAGATTATTCAATGATTCTATGTCTTTTAACTTTTTATTTTATTTTATTTTTTATTTTTTTGTAGAGACAAAGTCTCACTATATTGCCCAAGCTGCTCTTGAACTCCTGAGCTCAGGCATTCCTCCAGCCTCAGCCTCCCAAAGTGCCAGGATTACAGGCATAAGCCACCTTGCCCAGCCTATTCAATGATTCTTAACCTTGCTGCAGGTAGGAATCTACTAAGCAGCCTTTAAAATGTACCCACGGAATCAGAATCTCTGTGGTGGGGCCCAGCATCAGTATTTTCAAAGCTCCCTGGTGATCTAAATGTGCATTCAGTGTGTAAGAACCACTGCATGGTCCTGTCACGCATCCTTCTTTTTTCTTTCTTTTCTTTTTTCTTTTAACCATTTTAAAGTGAACAAATCAATAGCGATCAGTACAGTGTCATCACTCCAAAAGGAAACCCCATGCCCGTGCAGCAGGCTCCTCCATTCCCCTCTCTGCACTCAGACTTCTTTGCTACTCAGGAGAAAACACAACCAACATCGTAACAGGGAAGCCCCAGGCTCCCCCTTGTATTCCAAACCCATGTACCCATCCTGACACAGCTTCCTTCTCCATCTCATCTCTGAGCTAGTCTCTAAGCGGAATAGATGCTTCATGGCCATAATTCTTTTGCTCAGATCCACAAATCAATGCCAATCTCAGCTAAGTGTCCTGATATGCCCAGGCCCCTCACTCTCCCAACAAAACCTCAGAAAGTTAATTCCAGGCAGATGGGAACTGGTCAGCCTTCAGCCATTTTCAATCTTGGGAATCTCCAAAAATAGCTCAACTCTAATGCATATTTCAGGTTAGGCTTGTTTATTTTCCCTCTGTCCATGCCAGCAAGCTAATTTCCCCAGAGGCAGAATGAAAGCAAAGGCTGCTGCCAGAAAACAGAAAAATCAGCTTTTGCTTCTCCCTTGATTGCCCATGAGGAAATGCCTCCAGGGCTTTGTGTCTCAGCCCTCTCAAAGAGACCCAGAGAGCAGGGCCTTTCTTTCTCCGTGGACAAGACGTTCAAATACTCCCAACACAAAAGCCCAGCGATGCTCGACTCTGGACACGGACTTCCGACCTTCTCACTGAGCAAAGGGAGAAGCAAGAGGCAGCAGCTGATGTTAGCCTTGACCCATGCAAGGTAAAATAAATAAGAAAGAATTACTGTGGTTTAAATTCCAAAGTGAGGAAGGACCCTGGAAAACCTGGTGTCTGCACAGTTAGGGCCAAGGATAGGGTAATGACGGGTTGATCTTGGGCACAAGAGCAGAAAAATCTGCTATTTAGATGTATTACTATCACAGACGCTCAGCTATATTTAGCCAGAATGGAGGGTGGTAAAAAACACAAGCAGAAACCCTTGAATTATCCTCCCATCCACTACTAACAATTTGTGAATCACCTTAAGGCAGACAGGATTGTAGACTCAGACATGAGTAGACTTTCATTCTGCTAGTGGAGCTCCTTGGGTAGACTGTCTTGCCAATCCCCTAGGTCCCTCCTGCCTGAAGTCTTTTATGACTGATGGGAAATTCATCCTCCTTGGGTTTGTAAGGGTTGCATGAGTCCAGAACCATAAAAATGAAAGGTAGAGTTTAGCTCCTAAAAGTACAAGATGGTCAGAAATCATCTGGCAGTGATTCTCACCTGGAGCTTCACAAAGACCTGGGCAGGGAGTGTCCCTGGCTCCCTCCCCAGTCGCAGAAAAGAAGCACATAAAACAACATCTAGGATATTCATCAAGAAAGGGATTCAATCATCTAGACGGGCTGGCCAAGTCCTTTCACTTGGGATGAGCTTGAACAATCACACTGCCTTTTCCTGCAGCATCTCTTGAATTCACAGAGGTGAGAGAGTAACCAAAGCCACCAGAACCTGGAACTTTCTTTTTTCTGTAAACACTTTGGAAGGCATGATCTCCAAAAGGAAGGGTTCCAGAACCTTAAGGGTAGAAGCAAAGGTGGGGCAAACACCAGAATAGTCTAAACCGAAATGGAATTTTCCTTTCTGAATTCATGTTAATGAACATGTACTATGTGCCTGACTGTGTTAGTCACAGCTGCACATGTTGGTTCCAACTGGGAGACATTAATATTCCACTTCTGGCATAATCATGTGAGTTAAATGGGTTTTGTATTTGTAGTCTTAATTTCCACATGAAGAAAATAATATTCAGAAGGTTCAAATGACCTATCCAAGCATACTTAGGTAATACCTGGTGGAGCCGGCATTTGAATCCCTATTCAAAGATCAGTGAACTCTTTCCACCACATAGCTCTGGAAGAAGTGGAAATTCCAAGGAAAATCAAGCACCATTCTTGTCGTGGTTCCACAAAGCAATTTCTTTTATAGTCCTACTAGTCATTGCCCAGTGCCAAAAGGAGACATTTGCTTTTCTCTCACTTGTCACTCCTCTGCCTGAAAACCTCATTTGCATCAGCTCCTAAACAATATCTTTGGCTCATCCTCTTAGGAAACAGAGGAGGGCGGAGAGGCGAGCTTTTTCTGGAGTCTGCCAATGTCTAAATCAAAAGTTCTCCTCCAGTAATGGCAGTCAGAATGGACTTTGTCCAATTCTCTCTCACTTCCAGGACAGTTAATGTCTGCTCTACGGCCCTGTGTTTCTAAACAGCTTTCTCCTGGAGAAGGGATGGCACATATGTGTATGTGCTGTTTCCTCTCCTCCCTTACCCATGACAGACATTGCTAATCAATCCTGGCATTCCATCTCACCCATCCTAGCCTCAGCATCAATCCTCTCTATTTCGTTAAATTCCAGGCACTCACTACCAACCTTAAAAAACCTCCTTTTCACCCTTTTTCTCCAGCAGTACTCCACCTAACAACTCCCAAACCATCCTTTTGTACTAAGGGAATGATGTCTCCCCTCCCTCTATTAATCCCCCGAATGCACAACCCATTTTAGAAAAGCAACCTCTCACTATAGAATCTCAGTGTACATTGTTAAACCATTTAACTTGGCAACTATTAATTAAACACGAACAGAATTTGTCCTAGTGTAATTTCATGACAAGTTCACTCCATGAGACTTCACCTAAGTGATCTGGGCACTTTGTTAATTAAAGCAAATTGAAACTGAATTTCCACTGGAAATCTGAGGAGAACTTCACACCACCTCGTGAGATAAAAGGTGATTCCCAAGGGCATTTAGAAATCAAGGGTACCAATTATGGGTTAAACTCAAAGTGTGAGTCTGAATCCTCCTTCCACACAGGTCTGCATTGAACATCGGTAAGTTCTGTGATTCAGCAAATTTTACACGAGCTCCAAACACAAGGGCAGAAGTGGCTGTATTATTAATAGTTTGTGTTCAGCATTGCTCACAGGCAGATGCACCCATTCACTGTGACCCGTGTGGGGCTCCCTGCCTTCCTCTCACATCTGCAGTAACTTAAGAAAACAAAACTCCAACCACCAGAGCTTGTCACTGCTACTTAGATAAGACCAAAAAGCCTGAATTCCCAGAGGTGAAAATCAGACTCAGAAAAGATTATGATAAAACTGAGCACCACCACAGCCCATCCAACACAGAGGGCACCCCTACCAAAAGATGGAAGCCCGGGGTTCTTCTTCTATGTATATTCCACTCAGTAAATTGCCAATTCTTCTCTTCCTTGCCCCTAAGGAGTTATAATCAAGCTGTAATTTTGCATATTGCCTAGGTTTGCCACATATGTTCAAATTAAAGATAAGCTGTCTTCAAAGGGAAATCATCCCTTTCGAAAGTGAACGCCTACTTGAAATGTAAACGCTGCTTCAATCCTGACTGAGAGAATTCTTCTGACTCATATTTGGAATTCAGTCTGTTCCTCCAGGTGGCATGTGCACCAACGTTCTCCACTCCTGTGCCCCAAGCAGACATTACTAATCAATCATGACTCTCTTTTGCTCTAAGGTGGGAAGAAGCCTCCAAACAGGGCTACAGGAACCACTGTCAGTCAGTAAGAGTGGCATGTAAGATAAAAGCTGTTTGCCATTCTGCCACCTAGAATTTATTTATGTGGATGTCAGGTAGTCATCTTTGACTGCTCTGGTGACATACAATTTCTGTTTCTACTTCTACAGGTTTGTCTATTACAGTCCTTCATTATGCCCCGACCCCAAGCACCATACATACATGGACTGTCTCTAGGGGGACCCAGATCATTTCTGCATTTTCCCAGCTTGTCCTTGCATCCATTCATCCTCAACCTATTCTACTGTCAAGGTATCTCCCATCCCTAGACTTAGCATTTTTCCATTTCCTTCTAGTCCCATCAAATCCTAACATGAGGATGCTCCAAGTATCCTATCAGAACCCTTGCAACCTCAGCCATGGTTGACTTATCCTAACCCCTTTGGCAAGAAAGAGTTTGACAAAATTAGCCCATTCTAAAAATATAACGATGACAATTAAACTCCTCCTTTTTTCTAAAAACCTTCACTTTCAGGATTTCAGGCAATGATATGGCTTGGCTGTGTATCCACCCAAATCTTAACTTGAACTGCAGCTCCCATAACTCGCATGTGTTGTAGGGAGGAACCCAGTAGGAGATAATTGAGAATCATGGGGGTGGTTTCCCCCAAACTGTTCTCATGGTAGTAAATAAGTCTCATGATATCCGATGTTTTGATAAGGGGTTTCCCCCTTTACTTGGCTCTCTCATTCTCTCTTGGCTGCTGCCAGGTAAGACGTGCCTTTCACCTTCCACCAGGATTGTGAGGTCTCCCTAGTCATGTGGAACTATGAGTCCATTAAACCTCTTTTTCTTTATAAATAATAATCCAAATGATCCAATCTTCCAATAATCTAAATGATCATGGAGGCCAAGTATTTCAAGACCGTGGGGTTGTCATCAAACAGAAATAGATCCAAACCTTGATTCTACCATGTACAAGCTTTGTCAGATTCCTTCACCTGTCTGGGCCTAATTTTCCTCATCTGGAGACCTTACCAGCACCTACCTCAGAGGGCTGCTATGAGGATTAAAGAAGGTAATGCGCACAGAGGCTCATCACAGTGTCAGGCAATCAGAACACATTGGCTGCGGTTGTTTTTATTTAACAGATGCTGCCTTTGATGTGGTTTCCTAGAAGATCCTAAGATAAAGACTTGAATGCAAACAATATGTTTACCAGAAGATCCCAGGAAGCATCAGCAGGAGAGTAAGAAAGTGAGACAGGGAAGGGAAGGAAACCAATGAGCAGGTCACCATTGTGGGTGCCCAGGGACTTCATCCCAAGAGGGAATCTCGGAGGTGGTGTAGGACATGCACCCCCTTATCCCACCTAAAGCACTCAGTTATCCCACCCATGGGGCATTTGCTCATCAACTCCCATTTGCTGTTGGTTGAAGGCTGCTCCTGGGGGTGTTATCTCCCTGGCACTTCTAGCTTGCTTGTGCGTGGGACAGGCATGTTCCTAGAGCCAGCAGAAGCCCTCAGGCAGAGTCACAGGCTCCTTGAAGACAGAAATGGATGGCAGGAACAGTGAGTGTGAGAGGAGCGGGGATATGAGCATGGCACCAAAGCCCCTGCTGCAGATTCACACAGTAGAGTCCAGGAAGGTTACATTGCAAACCCACGCTCACACAAACAACGGAGTGCCTGTGTAGAAGGAAAGCGAAAGAACTGCACTGGGTTCAAATTGCAGCCAATTGCAGTTCAAATGGCAGCCAGGCATGGTGGCTCCCACGTGTAATCCCAGCACCTTGGGAGGCCAAGGCAGGCAGATCACTTGAGGCCAGGAGTTCAAGAACAGCCTGGCTAACATGGTGAAAAATACAAAAAAATACATGGCCAAAAATACAAAAACATCAGCCAAGTGTGGTGGTGCACACCTGTAATCCCAGCTACTCAAGAGGCTGAGGCATGAGGATTGCTTGAACCCAGGAGGCGAAGGCTGCAGTGAGCTGAGACTGAGACACTGCACTCCAGCCTGGCAATACAGTAAGACTCTGTCTCAAAAAAGAAAAATGGGAAATTGCAGTTGCACCACTTGCTTGTCTGTAACATGATAGAACTGATCCCTCCCTGGGAAAGTTTTGAAGGAAGTAAGTTGTATAATGTAGGTAAATCACTTCACACAAATTGGATGCAACAAAACTGCTTAGTGACCTTTCTCTTTCCTTCTGACCCCAGAATTCTCCCACTAGGACTGTAGCCTCACTGACAAGCAGGGAAACTTATTTTCTCCATCCATCTAGTCATCAAATGCCTACTGAATGCCACCTGGACACCCGGCACTACATAGGAGATGGAGACGTACAGGTGAGTAGACGTGACCTTGGACCTTCTCCCAGACACAGAGAAGCAATCAAATAAATGCAATGTGGAGGATGGAGAAGCAGTTTCTACAGCAGTGCTTCTCAAACTTTCATGTGCATTTGGGAATGGCCCGGGGAATTCTTACTAAAATATAGTGTCTGACTTGGGGTCTAGGATGAGATTTAAGAGTCTTCATTTCTAGCAAGTTCCCAACTGATTCTGATGCTGCATAGTTTGAGCACAAGAGCTCTACAGAATTTGTTGGGGGTAAAAAAATGAAGAATTCATTCATTCTTGGGGAAATATACCTGCTTACTCATTGGGTTACCTAGGTGTTCGTCCCCCCACCTTTTGAAATGAGGAGACCATTATGAAGTCCATGAACTGGAAAGGATGATTCAAGATGATCAGATTCAGATGGGAAGGTGACTCTCTTACCATCCCCAAAAGAAATTCTTTCACGGTCTACAAAAAGAGGAAGACATCACCTCATCTTCTTTTGACAGTGTCTAAAGACTTGAATGGCCAAGAAATTTTTCTGTGCCCCAGCTCGTACTTGGGAGTGAGTTGAGAAAACTTTATAAAACCAACACACCTCCTATAAGCCTGGAGTCATCTTTGCTTGCACCTGTGGGACTGGAATCGGAATGCAAGCTCAGTACAACATGGGCATGCTGCTGAGGTTGCAGCCACTGAATACCTAAGCCTCATAATGAGCAGAGTTCACCATCCAGCTTTCTGATTCATCCCGCCTTTTCCTCCTGAGAAACTGTTCAGTCCCTTCACTTTTCTTGAACACTTCCATCTAATTAAGCCTAAATCGGCTATCTGGAAGTGCATGCAAATGGGGCTAGATTTTATCTGAAGTTCCCTAAACCCAGATATAATAACAGTTACAGGGTATTCACTAAGGAAGATAAATGTGAACTATCAAACAGACTGCAGAGGCCTCAACTGTCAATCAGTATGTCCAATAAGGAATGTGTGCATTGTTATTAAACATTTTGGCATATAAAATTATTCCATAATATGTGAGAGATTAGTAGATGGGATAGAGTATCCTGTATCCTTAGAATAAATTCCCCTGTCTTATTTGTCCAAAGTAACTTGAGCAGGTTTCTATTACTAGCAACGAAAAGACTCCTGATTAAAAGACAGGTTTTCAGATGGCCCAGGCCAGCCAATATTCCTAGCTCAATGAATACTTGTTTTTGAATGAATGAGCAATACTGTAACCCAAAAGAAGGTAATTATGTAGAATTTCTGGCATCAGCAAGACAGGAAGGAGACCTTCTCTCACCCCTAATATCTTCCTCTGTGATAGCTGCCCAGCCTCTGATGAAAACAGGATCACAAATTCAACAACAGGCAAAGGGTGGAGAAAATCTGATATTTAGAAAGAACTCTGAATACAGAGATGCCTGTCTGGGTTCTGGCCTCTGCTCCACTACTGAATAGCCAAATGCCCTTTAATAAGTCACTCAGTCCTCAGTTGTTCTTATCCTAAAGTGAGTCTGTAGCAAACATGTGCTGGCTGCCTTCCCACATCCATCCCTTCCTCTTTCTCTCCCTAATACAACCAATATGCTTTAAGGGAAATACATGCCCAGGCCTGCAGCAAGAGTGAGCTCTGACTGGCTTAAAGCAATCAGTATCTTTTAGTCCCCCAGTCCAGTCTCCAGGTCAGACTTGGGCACGTGATCGACATAGGTACCACCAAGGTGAATCTCAGGACCTTTGCTTGAATGTGAAAGCAAAAGTGCTCATTCTGGCCGTGGCCATGAGTGAGAAAGCAAGAAGCAGTTTGTTGTAACCATCCTGCATTCATGACAGCAGCTAGTGTGAGAGTGAATCTGACTTGCAAAATAAAGAGGAGTCACTGAAAAAAAATTACAAGGGAAATTAAGCCAGAGGAATGATCACTCTGCACCTCAAGCTCGTTCTTCTATGAGTTCTATGAGTCAGGCAGTTTCCTTTGTTTTTATGGCCATTGCAGTTAAGTTTGCTGTTATTAAAAGTGAATGCATCTGGCCTGGCGTGGTGGAACACGCCTGTAATCCCAGAACTTTGGGAGGCCGAGGCGGGCGGATCACCTGAGGTCAGGAGTTTGAGACCAGCCTGGACAACATGGCAAAACCCCATCTCTACTAAAAATACAAAACAGCTGGGCATGGTGGCAGGCACCTGTAATCCCAACTACTTGGGAGGCTGAGGAAGGAGAATTGCTTGAACCTGGAAGGCAATGATTGCAGTGAACCAAGATTGTGCTACTGCACTCCAGCAGCCTGGGCGACAGAGCAAGACTCTACCTCAAAAAAAAAAAAAAAAAAAAAAAGAACGCATCTGTGGATACCCAGTTTCTAGAAGTGTCCTGTATATATTATAGCACAGTTCATAGTGCCTGGACTGAAATCATATATTTTGTATGAAAGCACTTTTGAATCTTACAATTCTGTAGCAAGGTAAGAAAGTATTGGTTTCCCAGAAAACATCTGGAAGTCAAAGAGTTAATCTTTCTCCCGAGCCCAGAAAGACAATTTAGGTGTCTTGAAAGAGGCAGGATGAAGGATTCATTTTTATAACAATTGGCTTTGAGAAGCAAAAGCCAATTATTCAAAGCTCCCTGCCTATTTATTTGGTCGTGATTAAGAGAACCCATCAGGCACAGCCAGATTTGCCTTAACTGAATTGGTTCAGAGAGAGCTTTGAAGCATTAAGTTCACTGTCGGGGAAATTCCATCTCAGAACATGAGTGGAGGTAGCAGAGAAAGAGTCTGCTCTCCTGGGCAGGGCCCATCCTCCATGCTGCTCAGGGAAGCTCTGGTCCAAGGATGGTGCAGAGAACTCACTGAGAGATGCGGCTTACAGGTAGCTGCTGGCCTTCCTGTCAGTGGCAGCGATTCTGGTTCAAACCCACCCTCTGTCACTAGAGCTGCACAGCCTTGAACTTCTCTGAGCCTCGGTTTCTTCATCTGCAGAATGGGGATGATAGCGCTTGTTCTGCCTAGCCATAATCATGGGATGTGTTGCTGGAAATAGGTGTGCTTTCACTCTTCTATGGGAGAGGAAAGAGGGAGGCAAGACCTGAAAGGAGCATTCACAGGGGGAAGTGCAACATGCAGGTACATGGATTTTACAGTACACCTAGGACCAAAACCTCTGCTACTGCCTCCTATCTTATCATTTAGGCATTTGACAGTCATTCAACCAACATCCCATTGAGAGCCTACAGTGTGCCCGACACTGGATACCAGTGGAAAACCAGACAGAAAAGGTCCTGGCCTTGTAGATCTTATACTGAGGTCAGCTGCAGTGGGGAGGGGAGTGGTGTACAAAACATCAATATATAAACAAATCTAAAAGATAATTTGATGTAATGAAATTGTCCTTGCTCAAATCTCATCTCTTAGAGAGATATCTCCAGCCTCCCTATTTAATACACAACCTTGCCCCACCTGTGCTCACAACCCTCTAACCTTGCCTTCCCCATTGTCCTCTCTGTAACTCATTCCTTTTAACCTACCAGGTAATTTATTTGTGTGTGTATTGTATATTTTCTGTCTCTCCTGTGAGAATGTAAGCTCCATGAAGGCAAGAATCATTGTTTTGTTCACTGCTGTAGACCAAGTGCCTAGAACAATTACTCTGCTGGCACAGTAAATATTTGTTGAGTTGACTTATTTCATGGAAAGTGCTACAGAAAAATTAAGCAGGGTAATGGAATAGAGAGTGTTATGGTTCCCCCCCCAAAAAAAATTAACATGTTGAAAACTTAATCCCTGATGTGATAACAGTAGGAGGTGAGACCCTTGGGAGGTGATTAGATCATGAGGGTGATGCCCTCATGAGTGGAA
The DNA here is from genome assembly GCF_001698545.2 of Rhinopithecus bieti. Lineage (NCBI taxonomy): Eukaryota > Metazoa > Chordata > Mammalia > Primates > Cercopithecidae > Rhinopithecus > Rhinopithecus bieti. Next base: position 1,955,378 of record NW_016805992.1, on the reverse strand, counting down.
TTAGTGCACATGTAAAAGAGACCCTAGAGATCTCCCTCCTCACTTCTTTGGTGTGAGAGCAGAGCAAAAACGCACTCCCTACGAACCAGGACGTGGACCCTCATCAGACAGCATATCTGTTGGTTCCTTGATCTTGGACTTCCCTGCCTCCAGAACTGTTAGAAATAAATTTCTGTTGTTTATAAACCACCCTGTCTATGGTACTTTGTTATAACAGCCCTAATGGACTAAGCTAGAGGGTAATGGAGCAGAAGTAGGATTGAGGGCCTAGTGTAGATAGAAATCTATGTAGGCTTCTCTAAAAAGATGTCATGTGCATGAGAGCTGCATGGTGAGAAGCAGCAGCAGTTACGAAGATTTGGGAAAGCATCCCAGGCAGCAAGGATGGCCTGTACAAAGGCCTTGAGGCAGGAAGGATCTTGGTGTGTTCAAAGAATAGAAAATTCAGGAACTCTCGGGTGGATCACCTGAGGTCAGGAGTTTGATACCAGCCTGGCCAATATGGTGAAACCCTGTCTCTACTAAAATACAAAAATTAGCCAGGTGTGGTGGTGCATGCCTGTGGTCCTAGCTACTTAAGAGGCAGAAGAATCACTTGAACCTGGAAAGGCAGAGGTTGCAGTGAGCCGAGATGGCACCAGTGCACTCCAGCCTGGGCAACAGAGCAAAAAGATGAAAGAAAGAAAGAAAAAAAAAAGAAAATTCAGGAACTCTGAAGAAGGAGGGTGAGAGGGAGAGTGGTGGGAGACAGGACCGGAACAGTGTGGAATTTTGAATCCTGCTAGTTGAATATCCTACAAATCTTTGCTTAATTGCAAAGTGTTATAAGCCATAAACATGCTTATCACCATGTCTGGAGCATAAAGAAAACACTCTTTGATAAATGTTTGTTAGATCCAATGAACTCTCCTTTTTCATCGTGGAGAATGGCTGAAAAGTTAGAAGATTTCTGACCTCTCAAATGACACAAATGGATTTCAACAATCGCCATCTTTATAAAACTAAAGGGTCATCAGGGAGAAAGGGAACAGAATTGTTCCATGCGAAAACTAAATCCAATGGGTAAAGACCACAAGGAAAGAGATTTCAGCCCAATTTGAGACAAACTTCCTTACACTCAAACGGCACAAAGGTGAAATTGGGAGTAGTGAGTTTCCCCCAACTGGAAGTGTTCAAGCCAAGGGTGAGCTTCCATGTGGTAGGAATAGGTAGAAGGAGCCCAAGTGTTGAGTAGACTATAGACCTCCCAAGCATGCAAGTTGATGATTTTATGATAATCTCTTAATCATGCCATCTCAACACATTAGTGTTTGATCTCTGCCTTTGTTTACAAACCCCATCAGTAAAATTCTCACAGAACACATCTACTAATAAGGTAGCAAAGACTGGAATGCATAACAAGGAATGAGTGTACCCATCCTTTGTTCAATAACACAATATTTTTCTTGAATAATGCATGAGCTGCTTTTCATTTCAGAAATGAGAGAGTCTATAATCCCACTGTGCGTCAAGCGAATATTTTTAAACATTTATAAGCAGGAGCCAAAGACAGTGGTAAGAAGCTTAGTAACAACAGAAACATGCATGGCTTGGGATGAGAATAGGCAGGGTGCTTCCATGAGAACCACAGAAGGATGCAGGAAACTGAACAGCCACCATTGAGTCCCCGGCTCCTAAGGTCATAGAGGGCAAAGCAAAGATGAGACTCTGGGTCAAGACACTCCAGGGGGCTTTCCTCAAGCCAGGCTGATTTCCAGTTTCCAAAGAAGACTAGACTAGGAAAGGCATATCAGCACTGAAGTTCAGTGCTTTCTTCTCAAATTAAGCTCTCTACCCAACCTTCATCACTGCCCTGGCTATTTATGTGGTGGGTGAGTTCAAGGGGACAGTGACATAAATACTAGGGCCTACTTGATGTCCTCTTATTGCTAGTATGAGAAACTACATTTATCACTCAGCTAAAAGACTACATTTCCCAGACTCTCTTGTGAGGCATGACCACACGACCACATTCTGACCAATGAAATGTAAAGAAAGGACAGAAAGGGAGGAAGAGGGACTTACAGGAAGGCTCCTTAAAAGGAGTTGACTCCAGTGAGAACTGTCCCCTTTTTCTCATTCCACTCTTCCCTTTTCCTGCTGCTACAGGAATGGAAAGTTCTGACTGGGCCGATCCCAGTAAACTTTGCTCAGATCCCAGATCATAGCAAACCCCATTCTTACTCCAATGGGAAGGAGTGTCGTCAAAACTAATGAGATGATTATTTAACAAGGCCAAAATAACAGATGTTCCTTATGTGTGAGAAGGCAAGACACAGAGAAAGTAAGGGTGTGTCTGTTTGGATTTATGAATGCAGAGACGAGGAACAATTTTCCTGAGGGAAGCAGCAACATGGTCAAAGGCACAGAAGTGGCAAAGTGTGAAGCCATTTGCCAAATGAACCCTGCATGCTTATGAGTAGGAGCAGAGGAAAAGGAGGCCAAAAGAGAGGTGAAAGCCTGATCATGGAAGGTCTCAAACACCAAGCCAAGGGGGTTGACATGTATTCTTTGCTGGTTCTCATACTAATGATACTTACCATCCTTGCTGAAAAAGTTGGCCCACTTGAATCTTCTTTACTGAATGAAGAAAATGGCAGAGTGAGCTCTCTTTGCCCTTTGTCCCTAAGGCAAATGGAGAATGAGGCATTTTACTTTAGGTATCTTGTTAGTGAGCAATTTGTGTTTTATCTCAGAGAATTTCATCAATATAGGTGAAGTAATAGTTACAAATAGGGTTTTTGTAAGTATGTATATATATATATATACATATATATACATACATACATATATATAAAATAACAACTAGCATATGGCCCCTAAACTAAACACTTGTCTGAAATTAATTTTATTTATTCTTTTTGACAATGCTGTAAGGAAGACAGGACTACTCTACCACATTTAATCATGGAGAAAATGGGCTCTGAGAAGTTACATATTAACCAAGATTACACAGGTGGGGCTGGAGAGCTAGAATGCAAACTGAGCTCTGTCTGGCTCTAAAGCCAATTCCTCTAGCCACATCCTAAATCTGTAACTTCTGTGCATGATCAGAATAGCTGAGCAAACAGAAAAACCAAGAGACATTGTTGGGTTCACCATAGAGAGGACCACTCATCACCCATGAGCCAAGTGCTGAAAGAGCTCTAACCTCTGAAAACAGCAGAAAGCAGAGTTCCTACTTTCCAGCTACAAAGTGGCCACAGGAAAAAGTGTGGTGCAAGGTGAAGGAACATCTGCAGCATTTGCTTTATGCATATGGCATCATTTCAGGACTGCTCACTGATAAATATGACTCCAGTTAAGGCACCGTGGGGCCTGATATTCCACAAAATTGTTTGATGACCCAGCAGAGAAAGAATGTATCTAATCATTCTTTTATATTATTGAGGTAACTAATCAATAATATCCTCCAACAGAAAAGCCTGTTCTGTAGCCATCAAGTTGTTCTATAGCTCAAGGTGCTGCCTGCAATGGACTAAATTTCTGTGTCACACCAAAATTCATATTTTAAAACCTAATTCTTAGTGGGAGGTTATTTGGAGGTGGGTGGTGACTACATCATGAGGGTGGAGCCCTCATGAATGAGATTAGTGTCCTTATAAAAGAGGCTAAATCCTTTGTCCCTTCCATCATGGAAGGGCACAGCAAGATGGCACTATGAGCCAGAAAGTGGGACCTCACCAGACACTGAATCTACTTTGATCTTGGCCTTCCCAGCCTCCAGAGCTGTGAGAAATAAACTTCTGTCATTTATAAGCTACCCAGTCTATGGTGTTCTGTTACAGCAGCCTTAATGGACTCAGACGTTCCCCTTCCAAAACAATAATAATAAATAACCAAATTGTTGAGTAATGCTGGTTCTTATGTATTCATTTAATCCTTCTGAAACCCCAGCATGTTGAGAATTACTATCCAAATGAGGAAAATGAGGCTCAGTGAAGAACCACGGCCAAGCTTACACCATCAATCGTGAGCAGGTAATTCTAATCTGACACTGAAATGGCTTCTCCACCAAGCCACTAAGCCACGGCACTTCTCAGAGAGAACACCTCAAAATAGCAGAAATAAGAATTTGAATCTAGACAAAAGGGAAAAAAATGAATGGGCTCTTGAACATCCATTCTCTGCAAAATCCATCTCCCTTTTAATGTGATAGAGCCCCACCTCAGCAGAACACCATTTCCAGGCTTACTTGATGGGTTCCACCCTTTCCACAACTAGGTCTCCTTTTTGATATAAGTTGGCATTTTAATTAACATGGTTTTTATTGTGCGTGAAGCCTGCAGCAAGCAGGCTTTGGGATCCAGGGATCCCAAACACAAAGAGGAAAAAGGAAAAGAAGAAAGGATCAATAATGTGATTGATGCTCATTTTTAAGAGCCAAATTTCAATCCTCCTTCCTTCTCAGGCTGTTGACTTAATTAACCCCAGCAAACGCTAGAGGCCTGAGCTCTGGTCTCTCATCTACCTTGCTCTAAGGATTTGTCTCTTGTGGCCATAGTTTGCACATCTGAAAACAAGGAGGTTGAGGTAGAGGCACTGCAATGGTTCTTCCAGCCCAAACTGTAAGACAGCCATCAGTGAGAATGGAAGGTTGTAGGCATTGGGTCAGCTCAGCAAGGATATGTTTAGGTAATGAGTGAAATCATACTAGGTCCATAAAGTGGGAGTTCCAGAAGTCTGCTCTTTCAAAACCCTTATGGCATGGAGCTTACAGTTCCTTTAGCTCTTGGCTCACAAGTAGTGGAAAGACATAACTTTGGTCATCCTTTGTCCTCTGAGCCCTCATTTCTCAAAGAGACATGGAGACTGGTTTCCCTAGATAGTGGTGAGACCTTGGGAGCAGGGTGGAACTGCAGAAAGATATGGCCTTTAGAAGTCAACCATTCCACCTCCTACAGCTTTGTGACTTGGAAAAGTTACTCAGCCTCTCCACACTTCAGTAACTTCATCTGTAAAATGCCCAGAATAATCTCACTTCCCAGGTTGCCACATTAAACAAGATCATGCTTGTTAAGTACCTAGCAATGTGCTTGGCACATAGTAGCTGCCCAGTTAATAGTAGGTATTATTATTAACTGTCCTGCATATAGTCCCTCCCATTTTTTACCTCCAAGCTGGCTTAGAAAACAAGCATACAATACAGACCCCAAGTTTTTCATCATTCATTGTAGTCACTCACATCTGAGGATCCCCTCGGTACATGTTCGTCTTGAACTGAGTTGAGCTGAACTGAGTTGAGTCAGGTTGAGTTCAATTGAATTGAGCTGAGTTGAGTTCAGGTGGGCTGAGTTAAGTTAAATCGAGTTGAGTTGAGCTGGACTTAGTTGAGTTCAGCTGAGTTGAGCTGAGCTGAGCTAAGCTGAGTTGAGTTGAGCTGAACTTAGTTGAGTTCAGCTGAGTTGAGCTGAAGTTAATTGAGCAGAGCTGAGCTGAAATGAGTTGAGTTGGGCTGAGTTGAGATGAGCTGAGTTGACTTCCACTGAGTTGAGTTGGGCTTACTTGAGCTGAGTTGAGCTGAGCTGAACTGAGCTGAGCTGAGTTCACTTGAGTTGAGTTGAGCCGAGCTGAGTTCAGTCAAGTTGAGTTGAGCTGAGTTCAGTCAAACTGAGCCGAGTTCAGCTGAGCTGACTTCAGTTGAGTTGAGCTGAGCTGAGTTGAGCTGAGCTGAACTGAGTTGAGCTGAGTTGAGTTGAGCTTAGCTGAGCTGAGTTGCGCTGAGCTGAAATGACTTGAGCTAAGCTTAACTGAGTCGAATTGAGTTGAGCTGAGCTGAGTTGAGCTGAGCTGAGCTGACTTCAGTTGAGTTGAGCTGGGCTGAGTTGAGCTGAGCTGAACTGAGTTGAGCTTAGCTGAGCTGAATTGAGTTCAGCTGAGCAGAACTGAGTTGCGCTGAGCCCAACTGAGTTGAGCTGAGCTTAGCTGAGCTGAGTTGAGTTGAGCTTAGCTGAGCTGAGCTGAGCTGAGCTGAGCTGAGTTGAGCTGAGCTGAGCTGAGTTGAGCTGAGCTGAGCTGAACTGAGCTGAGCTGAGCTGAGCTGAATTGAGTTGAATTGAGCTGAGTTGAGTTGAGCTGAGCTGAATTGAGTTGAGCTGAGTTGAGTTGAGCTGAGCTGAATTGAGCTGAGTTGAGCTAAGCTGAACTGAGTTGAGCTGAGTTGAGCTGAGCTGAGTTGAGTTGAGCTGAGCTGAATTGAGCTGAGTTGAGCTAAGCTGAATTGAGTTGAGCTGAGTTGAGTTGAGCTGAGTTGAGTTGAGCTTAGCTGAGCTGAATTTAGTTGAGCTTAGCTGAGCTGAATTGAGTTGAGTTGAGCAGAACTGAGTTGAGCTGAGCTGAATTGAGTTGAGCTGATCTTGGTTGAGCTGAGTTCAGTTGAGCTGATCTTGGTTGAGCTGAGTTCAGTTGAGCTGAGCTGAGATGAGTTGAGCTGAGCTGAGCTGAGATGAGCTGAGCTTAGCTGAGCTGAATTGAGGTGAATTGAACTGAGTTGAGTTGAGCTGAGCTGAATTGAGTTGAGCTGAGCTGAGCTGAGGTGAGCTGAGTTGAGTTGAGTTGAGCTGAGGTGAGTTGAGTTGAGCTGAGGTGAGTTGAGTTGAGCTGAGCTGACTCAAGTGGGAGAAGGCATCTCTTAAGGCTTCATTCTGGGGGCAGCATGGACCTTGTAGCCAGTGGATAGGAGACGGGCATGGAAAGCAAGGTCAGGAGCCCAGCCTGCCATCCTAAGAAGCTGTCTGGTGGAGCAGTGAAAAGCAAGGACCTGGGAACCAGACTATCTGTTTTATAATCCTGGCTCCACCATCCAACAGCTGTGTAGCCTTGGGCAACTTACTCAACTTCCCTGTGACTCAGTTTCCTCATCTACAAAATGAGGAAAATAATAATATACACCTTCTGTATCATAACATTAAATGAATTAACATTTCTAACAATGCCTGGCACAGATCTTTTGTTATTATTATTAGTTTGTCAGGGGATAGGAATGGATGAGCATACAGGGACTTGCCTCAACTGACCCTTAGGACTTCCTGATCACAGGAGGCAGGTCCTTCACATGCATTTCTCAGCTAAAAACTCTTGAAATGTCTGTTCAACTCTTGTTGATCTTTTTGCTTTTGCATCCCCAGCCCTGTCCCAGCGCCTGGAAGGAACAAAGGAACAACTTCATGAATAAGAGGAAAAAATATTCGTTGTTTGCCATGCAATAGGCTAAGCATTTTACACATATTATTTTCATTATTTTAATCTGCATAATAACTCTATGAGGTCTAGGTACCATCATTAGCCCCCTTTTTACAGAAAACAACCTGAAGTTCAGAAAGGTGAAGGAATTTTCCCAGCAGTGCACAGCTTCCAAGTGGCTGAGCCAAGATACAAATTCAGACTTGCCAGGCTTTTGCCCTCTATGACACTGCCTCTCTGAATCAAAGTGTTTGGTCCCATTTTGCAGGTGAGAAAGCTGAGGCCAGATAGCTATAAGCCGTTTGGATTCAGTCTCCAAGTTTCTCTTCCCTTTCCTGCACCACAGCTGCTCCACCCACTGGCCAAATGCACCCTCACCCAACTCCCAGAGGCATGGATACTGTATATTCCCTGCCTGGGGGTTCCTGAGGCTATTTCAGAGGCCGTGTGCCCAGAGCAAAGGCACAACTGTAGTGGCCAGTCTTGAGCTGGTGAGACATGTGTGCTGGGGGAAACAAGTCCTTCCCCCTGACAGCTCTGTTAGTCATGACTTGCTACAATGCGCAGTGGCACTCCGGGAAGCCAGCCCTCCTTAACATTAGGAGTTTGCAGCCGTTGCCTCACAGACTGGCTGCAGAGCAAGCTGGCTTCTGCAGCTGCCCATCATCCTGCCTGCCCTGTCCACAGCCCTGCTGTCTTAAGGATTTTTTTCTTTCCTGCTAGAAAGATTGACAAGGCCCCTGAATCTTTCTCCCTGACAACACAGGCTACAGTCAGGACTGGAGACACCCTGGGCACAGGTCTTGCTGCTCAAATAATATGACACCTTCCAAATGTTGAATCCTTAACTATGCCCAGGCTATCTTAGACACACATAGGGAAAGAGAGTTTGGAGAGTCAGGGTCCAGTGGAGGGGAGGCACAGGGAGCACAGACATGCACTGAGCATATTCTTCAGCTGCTAACATAATGCCTTGACCAGTAGGTCCTTTACATCCATCATGTTACTAACCCTCCGACCACTGAGGGAAGACAACATCATTCCATTTAAGGGATAGAGAAAGCAAGGCCAAGACAGGTGAGCTGACTTGCTTATGATCACACAACCATAATGTTTGATTAAAATGTGCTGGAGAGATCATGTAACAATAAGCCCAGAGGACCCAGACACAAAGTCATCAAAAAGAGATGCCTTTTCATGTGTTAATACCCACATCAAGCAGTAGTACTGTTTCCACCCTAGCCCAGCCCTGCCTGTCACTCCCATGTTAGATTCTGGAAAAAAAAAACAAATTGGGAGCCAGTAGCACCTAGCTGCCGGGTTTTCAAACTCCCAGGAGATGGGCTTCTAGATTCAAATCCTGACTCTGCCCCTCACCAGCTATGTGCCCTCAGACATGTTACTTAACCTCTCTGAGCCTCAGCTCCCTCTCCTGCAAACTGGGCAGTTTAATGAGACCAATGCTTTTGGGGGTCTCAGGCCTGGACTCAAATGCTCCGTGCAAAGCTCTGAACCTAGTGCTGGGGATGGAAGGAGGGAGCTGCTCTGATTTTCACCATGATCCTCTCTGACCCTCACATGATTCTGCAAGGCAGGCAGGAGTAACGTCCTTCTACAGATGAGAAGACCGAGGTTCTTGGATGAGGTTTAAGACCTAGGTCCTTCTGACTCAGGAATCTCAAAGGCTACTGGCCTTGGTGCAAGCATCTCTGATCTTCATGGGAGTGGAACCTGCTGATGGCTGGCAGGAATGTTGAGGTGGATAATGAGACTTGGGATAGGCTTGATCTGTCATCACTGCAGCCCTTTCTGATGACTTGGGAGGAACAGGCTGCAAGGTCCCTGGAGAGTCAGATCACTCCATCCTGGACCAAGGCTGTGAGAGCTGAAGGCTGCCTCGGAGATGCCATCACCTCCTCCCCTTTGAGCCCTGACCTGAGGAACCAGGGTCACAGAGGGTGGGGACTCCCAAGCAGTGTGCACCTGTGACACGTGCTGAAGGAGAGTCCACCATGAGCCAGGCACTTGGACAGCCACCACACTTTTCATCTTGCTTAACCTCTCAACCCACCCTGGGATGGTGATGTTAAATCCATGTAACAGACAGAGAAACTGAGGCCAAGACAGGAGAGCTGACTTGTTTGTGATCACACATCCATAAAATAGCAGAGCCAGGGCTCCAACTCAGGTCTTTCTGGGGCCAATGCCCTTACTGTCTATTCACTTTACTGCCCAGAGGCATCAGTGAGTTACAATCCAGGTCACTGCCTCCAATCCTAGTGCACCACTGGGTATTTCCAAGGTACACAGTAAGCATTATCTAGCTGGTGGCTGATGAAATTTCCATGTTTGTGTTTTCCATATAAGATGCCTTACAAGGTACAATAACTTTCCAAACTGCTTTCTTGCTCCTTTCGACTACTCAAAGCATGGACTGGGTCAGAAACCAGCAGCACTGGCATCAGCCAGGTACTTATTAGACAGAAATGCAGAGTCTCGGCCCTCACCTTAGACCAATCACTTAGAATCTTTCATTTATCAGGACACCGCCCACCTACGTGATTTATGTGTGCACTAGTGTCCCAAAGGCACAACCATAGACCCCTTGATCAAATCGGCCAAGGAAAAAGTCCTCACTATAACCAAAGTGGTTAAGTGACTTCTATAAAGACACAGAGTTAACAGTGAGTGCCACTCCGCGTTTGCACGCTCGAGTCTTGCACCCCTCATTGCCTGCCCCTCACTGCCCTCCTGAGAGTCTGTTTCAGGGAGGAACTGGCTCCTCAACTTGAGCCCAAGTTCCTGCCTACATCTTCCAAATAAAGAGAAGTCAGATTGTGGCGAACAATTAGTCTTGTTATCCACAAAGGAAATAAAACCAGAGGCAGCACTTGTCTGTACACAGTGGCCAAAGCTCCCCTGAAAGACAGGCAGGAACACGGCAATTAAAAACTTGGGTCCGTATTTCAGGATCTAATTGTGTGAGATGCTTTGCATGTATCACAGCAACACAAAGACAAGCTGTATCAGCATTTCTCTGAGAACCTGCTTTTCCAAGGATTATAACGAACCCAGCATGTGGCAAAAACAAAACCGCCCTGTCCGTCACTGAAGGCCGTTCCTGGGCTTGAACTACTTCTGGATATTTACCTGCAGGGTTTGGGTAGGTAGCACTTTTTTCCATTTTATTCTTGTTTCCATTTGCAAAAGGAAAAGAATAACTCAGGGAAAATTTTAAGTGGGACGAGAAGTGGTGTGAGTGATTTTGAGTTTTACTGCTGCTTGGAAATCATTCCCAGGATTTTCAGGGTTTATGGTGCTGAGTTGGCCACAGGTCAACAATCCACTTGCAGCTTCAAAGTGAACAGGGGAAAGGAAACCGCCACTTACGAAACACACCAGCAATAGGTCCCACGCTTCATTTTAATGCATGTAATATTCAATCTCCCCAGTAATGTCTCCTTTTTGCAGGTGAGAAAACTGAGTATCAGAGAGGATGAGCCATTTTTCCCAAGGTCGTATGACTAATGGGCTAGAATACCAGCCCAGGTCATAAAGCCCAATCTTTGTCCTGTATACCACACTGCCTTGTGCTTCTGTAGCACTTATCAACTCTTGGTACAGTAAACTGCTACCTGTGTGTTCAGCAAGTGTCAATGTAAGAAAAACAAGAAATGATCCTTGTCTCCTTGCCCAGTTGCAATATGTACCATTGGTTGAATGTCTACTGGGTGTCAAGCCCTGAAAGGACCTTTGCATACCGTCTCATAAATCCAGGGATAATAAGTCGCTACATATATGTGCCACCTCTCCTCCCTCATCCATGGCAGACAGCCATAATGAATTTAATTACCCCCTTCCTCTGTTCCCAGACACAGCCTCAGAATCTTTCTCAACACCATGTTGGGAAGCCCCTGACTAATAAAGCAGAGTTAGTGTAAGAGGTTTAACGGAATGTGCTGGAGCCAGCTCACAGCTGCACAGAAAAGTAGATGGCACCTGTCTCTTCCCAAATCTACTCAGTGAAGTGACATAGACTGCTTGGAATCCACCAAGAAAGGAGTGTGTATACCTTGGAAATTGACAAACACTACACAACAGGGCTTTTGTTTCAAAGAGCTGATTAAACGGCCCACTACCAACTCTATGCCTCTTCTGATCTAAACCTCACTTTTTACAACAATCCAGAAGATAAGTAGTAAAATCAGCCTCCATTTTATAAATTAGGAAAATGAGGCTCAAACAAGGGAAGAGGGTTGGCCAAGTCAGACAAGCCAGGACAGAGCTATAATACTATAAACTCCATCATGCATTGGCTGCACAGAGCAAGAGAGGGCGGACATGGGAAAGAAGAACAAGTAAAGCCCTCTGTAAATACGAGAGATTATTATTCCTACTGCTGCCATCATTGCTGGGCAGACAGAACTAATGAACCTGGACTTCTGGAGTTCTGCCAGCTCCAGGGCCAGTCATTTCAGAGCTGCCCAGGGTGGAGTTCCCAAGCCTGATCTCCTTCCTTATCATTAGCCAACACCCCTTATTAGCCTAAATTCTTAAAGGCCCCAAACACTATCTACAATCTCAATCTGCCCAGGAAAACCATAACAGAATTTCCTCAGTGGCAGCAGCATCTGTTTACATGGAGCTCAGAAGTTTGTTTGGGGTTGGGTTGTTTTGTTTGTTTGCTTGCTGAGTTTAGCAACCAATCCTATAAAATGTGGCTACTACATATCTATATCACATTCTTTCTTTCCACAAACACTTATGAATGCCTCCTAATAAACCCAGAAATACCCTGTGAGACCCAATTCCTAGCAAGTGTGATAGGATGGTGATAGGGGACAGGTCAAAGAAAGTCAAATAATAATAATAAAGTCAAATAATAATAGTAATAGTTAACACTTATTGGACACCTATTATGTGCCAAGTACTATTTCACACACTCTCATTATCTCATTTAATCTTCAATGCTGTGAGGTAAATATTATCATCATCCCATTTTTTAAAAGGAAACCGATGCACAGAGAAGCGAAGCAACCTGCTCAAGAACACACAGCAAGCAAGAGGCAGAGGAGGATGCAAACCTAGACAGGCAGCTGGATTCAGGGTTTATACTCTTAACTGCTTGACAAAGGAGACTTTGCCTGAACTGGGTTTCGAGGGATGGGTAGGAGTGATTGAGAAAGGGAACATGGAGGACTTTCAAGCTCAAAGGCAAAAACGTTCACATCTGTTTTGAAGGCACTCCTGGTAGTTTGAATGAAGGAGAAAATGTGTGTAAAATGCTTAGCTGGCCCATAGTAAACATGCTACTCACAGTTCTTGCTTGGTGTGGATGGACCAGAGAATATTTCTGATGCAAGGCAAGAGGAGAAGCAGAGGGCTGAGTGTGGAAGATGCCCAGGCTATATTATGGATTTGGAATCCAACCCTAGGACAGCAGCTTTCATATAACTCTGAGTCACAAAGGGTGGAAGAGCAAGTTAGCAGAGCTCAAAGCAGCCCACCCCAGAGTGAAATTTTTGTAAATATCAGGTTTTCATGAAAAAGTCAGGCAAATACTGCTGTTTCCTTCATAAGATATTTGCATTTGTTGTAATATAAATACGATTATTTAAAATTTCTACCACTGGCTGGGCACAGTGGCTCACACCTGCAATCCCATTACTTTGGGAGGTAGAGGCAGGTGGATCACTTGAGGCCAGGAGTTTGAGACCAGCCTGGCCAACATGTTGAAACCCCTTCTCTACTTTAAATACAAAAAAATTATCCAGGCCAGGTAGCTCACGCCTGTAATCCCAGCTATTTGGGGGACTGAGGCACAAGAATCACTTGAACCTGGGAGGCAGAGGTTGCAGTGAGCCGAGATCGCGCCACCGCACTCCAGCCTAGGCAACACAGTGAGACCCTATCTCAGAAAAAATAATAATAATTAAAAAGTAAATTTTCTACCATCGAGGAAAACTGACAACACAAAAAGATGCATCTCCTTTTCCCCCTGTCCGGGGACTCCAAACTCAGCATTATTGACATTGGAGTAATTCTTCTTTGTGGTGGGCTGTCCTGTGCATTGTAAAATGTTTAGCAGCATCCCAGCCAGCAGCAAACACCACTCTCATCCTAGCTGCGACAACTAAAACTGTTTCCAAACACTGCCCAATGTCCCCTGGGGGGCAACATCACCTCAGGTTGAGAACCTCTAATCTAGTCTCGGACTGCGGTATCCTGCTATGTGACCCCAATTGAGAAGCACACTTGTCTGACTGAAAGATTTTGATACAGACAGAAGGTAAAAACTACTTAACGGCGAATGTGCTATAATATTGATACTATGGTCTTTCTCATTCTGTCAATGAGTAAACAGAAGCTCAGACAAGGGAAGTGAGTCTCCCCCAAGTCACACAGCCATAAGAGGGTTTGTACCTCATGTCTTTCGGACTCTGAAACCTAACTCCATCCATTGTACCACACGACTACACTCAACTCCATCGAGGGCAACCAAAGGCCTCAATTTGCTTGATCCAGCTGAGCAAGGAAGAGAAGACGCCTGCCTCCCATCCCTCCCCATCATCCACCTTGGTCGCAGGGCAGGACACTCTTGACACCTTAACTGCTATCTCTTCTGGACGACTGCACTTGGTGGCTGAGGCCATGTAGTGACCTCTCCTGTACCATGATGACTTCCAGGATACAAGGGAAAACCTAAATTGCAGGGTTGAGCTTCAGAGACCAACCAACAGCAAGCTCATAGCAAAGCAGCAGGATCACCCCATTTTAAAACAAAACACACCACTGCTAGAACCGAAAAATATGCAGCGCATTTTGCCTCCTCTTTTCCATAGTAAGATTTAAATTATCCATAGTGGCACCCAGGAAACTATTGCTCTATAGGAATATCTCTTAAAGGACACCATCCCCACCCCATTTTATAGGGCATGAGACTTAAGATCCATAAACGGTATGCTTTCCATTTCACCAGCCTCATTTTTGGGCTCCTCTTGGTGACCCTCACAGACCCTGACCATATCCTCTTACCACTGTTGGAAAAGAAAGAAGCCATTACCCAGAGTTCCACATAAGTCCCAGGACATGCTCTGATTGGACCAACTGGTGCCACATGCTCCCCCTGAACCAATCACTGCAGTCAGGGAATGGACCATGCTGATTGGACAGGCCTAAGTCACATGTCTACTCCCGGAGCTGGGAACGGCTCAACCAGAACCAGAGCACATGACGTGAGAATAGAGGAAAGATGGCTCCCCAAGGAAATGTGGAATACTGTTATAGAAAGCAAAGGGAATGGATGCCAAGTGTCAGTCTGCAAAAATCCTAATTCTAGCAGACATTTATCCACTACCCAACAGGCAAGAGCTCAAAGCAATACGCGAACTCTGTGACCTCCACTGCACCCTAGGGAGATGGGTCTGTTTTATTCCCCATCTGACAGTCAACAAAGACCACCAGAGCCACACCTGCCATTGAGCAAGTTAGGATTCTGGACTCATTGCCACGAGGGAGAGCACACACCGTGGGGAGTCATGGGGCATCTCAGGAAAGGGGTGTTGGAAAGGCTTCTTTGGGCTCGTGTTAGGTGATTTTAGGAAGAGTTTAAGGAAGCAGGGCTTTGTTCTGGATTGGATACTGTCATGAAGTGAGAGTAATTCTATTTTGATAAATCTCCTTTAGAGGGTGAGGAATGAGGCACAGCTAAAGCTGTAATTGGTAAAGAAACAGAGGTTACTCCCGTTAGCCAAGATCAGGGATCGTTCGGTCATTTTTGTGGTTTAGACAATGCTGATGTTTGACTTGTGTGTGGACATGAT
Source organism: Rhinopithecus bieti (assembly GCF_001698545.2). Taxonomy (NCBI): domain Eukaryota; kingdom Metazoa; phylum Chordata; class Mammalia; order Primates; family Cercopithecidae; genus Rhinopithecus; species Rhinopithecus bieti. The sequence continues at coordinate 1,940,334 of NW_016805992.1, read as the reverse complement.
TACAAAGTGATCTTGTTTTCATCTTGACCTGTCATGTTACAGAGGGGCCTTTTCTGATGTTGGCGTTCTGCGAAATTGTTTATGCTCAACACAACACCAGGGTCTACCTGTGAGTGCCGAACCAGCTCCTAGCAACTCCAAGCCCTTGTGGATAGTACCAGGCCAGCTCCTGGATGTAAGGGGCTGCTTTTCGCTTTCTTAGAACTGAGACAAGACGGGTCTAACAACTACCTAAAGTCACAAAGCAAGTGGTGGAGCTAGAATACAAGCCTCAGCAGGCCCATTCTAGAGTGTGATTTAAACCACTGTATCACCCTGTCTCTCTTCCTTCACAATGCAGGACCCCAAACGCTATGAAGGAAGGGGAAAACATACATTTCCTGGACATCTACTCTTGCCAGGCACTGAAATAGGTCCTTTGACTCCTTAAAGTCATCCACCCTCGTATTCGTTTCCTAAAGATGCCATAACAAAGTACCACCTGGGTGTCTTAAAACAACAGGAATTTACTCTCACAGTTCTGGAGGCGAGAAGCCCTAAATCAGGTGACAGCAGAGCCATACTCCCTCTGAAGCCTCCAGGAGAGGTGTCTTCTTTTTATTTTATTTATTTTATTTTATTCGATTTGATTAAGTTCCGGGGTATATGTGCAGGATGTGCAGGTTTGTGACGTAAGTAAACGTGTGCCATGTGGTCTGTTGCACCTTTCAACCCATCACCTACGTATTAAGCTCGGTATGCATTAGCTATTTTTTTCTGATGCTCTTCCCTGCCTCCCCACCGGACAGGCCCCAGCGTGTGTTGTTCCCCTCCCTGTGTCCATGTGTTCTCATTGTTCAGCTCCCACTTATAAGTGAGAGCATGCAGTGTTTGGTTTTCTGTTCCTGCGTTAGTTTGCTGGGGATAATGGCTTTCAGCCTCATCCATGTTCCTGAAAGGGACACGATCTCGTTCTTTCATGGCTGCATAGTATTGCATGGTGTATATGTACCACATTTTCTTTATCCAGTCTATCATTCATGGGTATTTGGGTTGATTCTGTGTCAGGAGAGAAGTCTTCTTATCTCTTCCAGCTTCTGGTAGCCCCAGGTATTCTCTGGCTTGTGGAAGCATCACTCCAATCTCTTCCTCCATTCTATATGGCTGCCTCCCTCCATGTGTCTGTGTCTCTTCTCCTTCTGTCAGGGCACCAGTCATACTGGAGCAGGCCCACCCTACTCCAGTATAATTTCATCTTAATTACATCTGCAAAACCCCTGTTTCCAAACAAAGTCACATTCACAGGCCCCAAGAGTTAAAACTTAAATATGTCTTCTTAGAGGAAAAAAAAAGTTCAACCTGTAACAACCCTTAAATAGTGCTCTCCATTTTAACAGAATTAGGCATTAAGTCTCAGAGAGGTTTAGTAACTCACGCAAAGTCACACAGCTAGAACATAGCAGAGTCAGAATTCAAGCCCCAAGGCCTTGACTCCTTGCCCAGTGTTTCAAAATCTCAGAAAACTACACCCCTGGCAGTCAAATGGAGCAGGGACAGAAGGCTCAGATGCACCACCTTCCAACAGCCAAAAAGACTGTTTTGTTTTCATTTGTTTCTTAGAGTTTTCCTGCAGGAGAACAGTGCTGTCCCGGAAGGAAATGAGCCGGCACAGACACGCCCCAGTGCAGGAGACTCACCAGCGCAGCCACCAAGCTGTCCTGGAAGGAAGCCGGCTCGGCAACCTGACATTGACAAACCGCTCGCCAGTGTTTCCAAAGATTCCCAGAGCTCGTGTTTTCCACTTACACGATTCAATTAGGAATCCCAAAACGTGTAAATCTTGGCATTCTATGGCTCCATTAAAGAAACAAAGTATTAAATGCAGACACATCTCCTTAAATGTTGGTGAGTTTGCTTCCATTGGCTCTAAAGATAACTGCTGTTCTTTTCTAACGATTACTCTGAGGATGACAGATGCTGTGGTCCCAGATGTCTCCAGAAAGGGCCATTGTGTTGGGTGTGGGGGAGTCACAGGGATTCCAGGGAGAGGACATGGAGAACCAGCATAATTATGATTATGATTATGATTATTATAATGACTTTCTTTTCTGTTGCTCCCTTTTGTTCATATTCCTCCTTAGCTCATCACCTCCCTTCTCCCACCCTGTTCACAGCTACTGAGGGCAAATCATGCAAAACCCCGGCTTCCTCTTGTGGCTCTCCTGCCTGCAGAGATGGATCCCAAAGGCCTGTCCCATCAAGAGCTTATTCTTCACGACATAGATGTTGTTGTGATCAGGAACAAACCAGTTAGCCTCTTGGAGCTTCCATTTCCCTGTCTTCAGGTCACCTACCTTATGGTGCTAAATGAGATCATTCATGTAAAGAGCTCCACGTGGAACCTGGCACACAACCAGCCTTCACTTCAACTGACCAAATGCTGAAGCACGGGACTACTCTTGCCAAGAAGCCAACACAAACCATGTAATCAATCTCCATACTTTCCAAGGTCCTCTCAGCCAGCCCACCATCCAAGTCCATTTAATCTCCTGCCTATAAAGAGATGACCCTCCAAGGTAGATGAGATTGAGCAAGATACACTGTCCCTGCTAGACCCAGTGACCTTTCTAAAGGGATGGACAGGGTGGCTATAGAATATTTCATCACTGCAGAAAGTCTACTGGACAGCACAGGATTACTGTGAGGAATAGTAAATGAACTGATGAATATAATGTGCCTAGCACCACCCCTGAAGGATAGAAAGTGCTCAATACAATGAGGCCGTTATGCCACTTAATCCTCTGCAAGGTGGGGGCTTTGCTCCCATTTCACAGATGAGAAAGCCAAGGTTAAGAAGAATGAAAATAACATATTCAAACTCTGATACCAGTAACTAGGAAAGTCAGAATTTAAGCCCTGATCTGTATGACTCAAAAAATGGGTGCGTTTTTCATGAGATAAGCAGTCTTCATGCAATGGGAAGAGAGACTGGCAATAGAGGAAGTAGTGATGCAAAATGAAATAAAAATAAAAATAGGCTGGACACGGTGGCTCACGCCTGTAATCCCAACACTTTGGGAGGCCAAGGCGGGCAGATCATGAGGTCAAGAGATTGAGACCATCCTGGCCAACATGGTGAAACCTCGTCTCTACTAAAAATATAAAAATTAACTGGGCGTGGTGGTACACACCTGTAGTCCCAGCTACTCGGGAGGCTGAGGCAGGAGAATTGCTGGAACCCAGGAGGTGGAGGTTGCAGTGAGCCAAGATCACGCCACTGCACTCCAGCCTGGCGACAGAGCAAGACTCTGTCTCAAAAATAAAAAAGTAAATAAATAAAATAAAAAATGAAAATGAAAAAGCTACAATGGTATCACCAAAAGCAAAGAGAGTTCAGTCCATATGCAGTCTCAGGGAAAACAAACTCAAACCCACCGCTCCTCCCTTGAAGACATTTGGCCTCACTTACAGGACGGTGAGAAGGTTTCAATCCTGCTTTAAACCTCAGTTTCCTCTTCTGTAAAGTAGGTTGCTTTGAGGATAAACTGAGACAATGTATTTTCAAGCACAGAGTAGGTACTCAAAAAATTGTTTTTAAAAAATATCTGAATAATGACTACCCTAAGTACAACCTTTGGGTCTGGGCCTATCCAAGAGTGCTCACCTATCTTTCTGGCTTTCTGCAAGAATCAGAAATTTGTTGAATCCACACTCTCCAGGAAGCAGAAAAGCTCATTGCCTCTTGCAGAGGACGTAATAGCTGAAGTGTGGCCTTTTAATTTGTTAATCTTTGCAAAACAGGGTTCCAGAGCTTTGCAAAGATGCGGAACCATCGGAGCTCTATACAGAAACAATCAATTCCTTGATTAAAATCTGACAGCTTAATTAATTAGTACTTAATAGCTCAACCTTAATTATACCCTACATCGTTATTTGATAATATTCATAAATTTCCCATGTGGCTGTGCACACATGTCTTTTATCAACTGATTACAAATGCCCGAACTTGACCTCCATCCTCAGGAAAATGTCTCGGATGTCAAGAACATGAAAGACTTCATTAACACTAATGGCGACCTCACCAAGGCCTACTCCTAGGTAAGAATTCTCTGATTTAAAGGTTCTTTGAGGTCCACCAGAGAAAAGTGATAATTTGTGCACTAAGTTTGCTGTATAGTTTATTTCCTTCAAAGCTCAATATTTTTGGAAATTTTATAAAGTATTAAATAATATCCCTGGATCTTACTTTCACCTGAAAAAGACACTCACAGACTCTATTTTTTTTAACACACAGAGTTAGTTTCCAAACTAGGTGAGAATCACTGAAATTCTTTGGATGTGATGGGAGAGTTACGGGGACCCCATATGATGATGATTAATACGGCTTTGAAGCCCAAAAGCCCTGGCTTGAGGCCAGGCATGGTGGCTCACACCGGTAATCCCAGCACTTTGGGAAGCCAAGGTAGGTGGATCACTTGAGGTCAGGAGTTCGAGACCAGCCTGGCCAAGATGACAAAACCCCATCTCTACTAAAAACACAAAAATTAGCTGGGTGTGATGGTGCACACCTGTAGTCGCAGCTACTCGGGAGGCTGAGGCAGGAGACTCACCTGAACCTGGGAGGCAGAGGTTACAGTGAGCAGACATCACGCCACTGCACTCCAACCTGGGAGACAAAGCAAGACTTTGTAAAAAAAAAAAAAAAGAAAGAAAGAAAAGAAAAGAAAAAGAAAAAAACCCCACCTAAACTTGAATCTCTGTATTTCTGAGCTTTGTGATCTTGATTGAGTTTCTTCCCCTCTCTGAGCCTGTTTCTTCATTTGGAAAGTTGAAGTAATAATTCCTAGCCCTCAGAATGTTGATGCTACATTCAAATGGACAGGAAAGTGCCTGGCATGTACTAGATGCTCAATAAATGTTACACGTTACCCCATTAGCTGTGGCAGAGTGTAGGCCATTCTGCTTTGTCCAATTGCCCATGGAGACCACTCACCTGGAGGAGAGGGGATCACACCTCTGCATGTGGGAGCTCTGGAGAATGAGGTGAGGGGAGAGCTATCAGAGAGGATAAGAAGATTATATTCTGCCAAATAAACCAGTTCTTCTGTGAATGTGTCTTTTGGGCTTGGTGGGGCAGGGAGGGGATAGCAAGGGCGGGCACAAAACCTTCCCAGAAGTCTCCAGAATTACTTTAGGAGCTGCAGCCCTACCTAGAGGGAAGAGCCCCCCACTTGAGTTGGGGTGCGCAGCCTCTAGGCATGGCTCTGTGTTGGGTGGCAATAAGCAAGTCCCTCAACTCCTGGAAAATTAATCTTCTTCTTTGTTAAAGACATTTAGTTCGATTTTTCCAAACACCTGCTGCAACTACAGAATCACCTGGGACATTTATTTAAGTGGAGATTTAACATCCAGCAACAATCCCCCCGCACACACGTCCCAAATAATGACTATTTCCATATAGCAAATTTTTTTAGATACTCATTTCCGGGCCTCGATTGATTCAGTGGGTCTGAAGTGATTTCCAAGAATTATTCTTTAAATTTCCCAAGGAATTCTGATGGGGAATTTAAACCAGGTTTGGGGAACTAACAGGATTGCATTGGTTTCCAGTTTCCGCATCCACCGGGTAAACTAGAACTCGTTGCCGCCTTGGCACACCAGTGACACCTGGTGGCTTGGAGGAGTAACTCTAGCTTGTCCCAGCACATGATTTCAAATCCTCCATTGCATAGCTCCCTGCAGTTGTGGGACACGATGAGGTTTTCCACTCTTCCCAAAATCTAGATAACATGATTCTCTGTCTCAGCATCCATAATAGACACAGGATCTCAGCTCCAGAGTCCATCTTTCAAACTACTCATTTGAGAGATGTCCATCTTGGACCACCACCATATTTTTCTGGCCTCCAAGTTCTGATGGCACCTGCAACTAGAAACCTCACAAGACATCGCCATTTCAGGAGTCACACAGACATGAGGTGACCACTCAGATACCTGAACTGGACTGTGTCCTAAGAGAAGAGACACATGACCTTTCCCTCCTTTCCCTCAGCTCATAGAATTTACAAAGTGGGATAAGACAAGCTGAGATGCTGAAAAAGGCATAAATTGATGTACTCGCAATCTCCCATTCCCTAGAATCTGTGACCAGACAACTTTTTTTTTTTTAATGTATTTCCAACTAATGTTAACTTTTTTTTATTATTATACTTTAAGTTCTAGGGTACATGTGCATATCGTGCAGGTTTGTTACATATGTATACTTGTGCCATGTTGGTGTGCTGCACCCATCAACTCATCAGCACCCATCAATACGTCATTTATATCAGGTATAACTCCCAATGCAATCCCTCCCCCCTTCCCCCTCCCCATGATAGGCCCCGATGTGTGATGTTCCCCTTCCCGAGTCCAAGTGATCTCATTGTTCAGTTC
>NW_016805992.1:1883194-1932884 GCF_001698545.2 Rhinopithecus bieti | reverse complement strand
GAATGGGAGAAAATTTTTGCAATCTACTCATCTGACCAGACAACTCTTTACATTCTTATTGGTCACCCCAAGATTAATCAATCATATTAATAATTGAAATTACAGAAAATCTATCCAACACAATGGACATTTCCAGAAATTAGATTGTCCCTCATTAGTGGGGGATTTTCTTTCTTCTCCATATTATTTCCCAGTAATATTAAAAAACATTTTTACTGGATTTTTTCCATCATTTTCCCAGCATGGACCTAATAGCAACCAAGAAGTACTTTAAAAATCCCATTTATCGAATGGAAATTCTCACAATATCACAATTGCCAGAGGTCTTTTTTATTCTGGTGTTAACCTTGGAGAACTTTTAGATGTTCTTTGGGGCATGCACAGAGGACTGAGGAAATCTTTCATTTCTACATCCTTGGAGAGTTCAGCACACTTGGCTACGTATGAAACTGTTCACTCCTAATTTGTTTCTCTGGGTGAATATTGATTTGACTTCTGTTGTATATCACCAATGCACACCAATCTCCAGAATCATGGGGCACTGAGGGTTTCTGTTTAATATTCAACTTGGAGCCACTCAAGCACTGACACAATTTTTTTTTTTTTAAGTTGCTCCACCTGTTGTTCTCCCAGATGGATAAGGTAAGAATGTCGTGTATAAAACAAAGTAATTGCTGTGGCTGTTAAACAATTCAGGACCACTTCTCCTGAGCTCTGCTGGGTATTTACAAAGTCCCACAAATGCCAAGCTTGAAGAAGCTTAAAAGGGGAGCTGCTCATTTGGAACTGAGTAAATCCAGTGATCTCTCTGGTTATGTAGCAAACCTGTCTAGGTCTGCGTGTCCGATATATTTGCGCTTTTGTACTGGTTAAGTCCACACTTGGGGACATCTGGCATTCCCCCTATTTATGAGACAGACATCTATGCTGCGTGTTGGAGAGGAAATATATAGTTCTGAGCAGTATTTCTGGTGCCTGGACATTTGAAGTTCCTTGATGTAAATGGAAGTCTTTAAGTGAGAGAATCATCAGGGGAATTCTATTTTTAAAATCCCAAAGTGTTTAAAATAAAATAAGATTTTAAGGACAAATCAGTTTGTTTTGAGGGTGGAGGGAATCATCTGGATATTTGCTTTTCCCCTTTTTTTTTTTTTTTTTTCCTTCTCAGAGACAGAGTCTGGTTCTGTCACCCAGACTGCAGTGCAGTAATGCAATCATAGCTCACTGGCAGCTTCAAACTTCCAGGCTCAAGTGATTCTCCTGACTCAGCCTCCTGAGTAGCTGGGACTACAGGCACATGCCACCATACCCAGTTAATTTCTTTTTAATTATTTTTTGTAGATCAGGCGCAGTGGCTCATATCTGTAATCCCAGCACTTTGGGAGGCTGAGGCGGGTGGATCATTTGAGGTCAGGAGTTCGAGACCACCCTGGCCAACATGGTTAGACCTGTCTCTACTAAAAATACAAAAATTAGCTGGGTATGGTGGCGCATGCATGTAATCCCAGTACTCAGGAGGCTGAGGCAGGAGAATCGTTTGAACCCAGGAGACGAAGGATGCAGTGAGTCAAGATCACACCACTGCACTCCAGCCTAGGAAACAGAGTGAGACTCTCTCTCAAAAAAAAATTATTTATTTATTTATTTATTGTAGAGACAAGGTCTCACTATGTTGCCCAGGCTGGTCTCAAACTCCTGGCCTCAAGCGATCCTTCCACCTCAGCCTCCCAAATTTCTTGGTTATAGGTGTGAGCCATCATGCCCAACCCTCTCCTCCTTCCTGCTAATCCTCCCTCATTTATGATGATGGTTGGGTGGTTAGGTGTTGGGAGGGATTTAAGAAAGATGTCTCAATAAGCAGAAGGCATTCCCTATCCCCCTGGTGCTACTGGGCAGCATTGTGAGGACAGTAAGTTTACTAAGATTCTCCAAACCAGATGGAATTCTTACGTTGTTACATCACCCAAGGGTCCCAAGGAGGCTTCAGCTATTGAGGCGGATGCAGAGAATCCCAGGGCCAGTAGCAGCCTTCAGGACTGTGTGCATTTGTAAAGTGGAACAAACCAGATGTTGACGGTACACAACACTGCACAGGCAAGAAGCAGGCAATAAGACAGGTGTCAGGAATCGGACAGGATGCAGGAGATGCAGAGGATCTGGGAACTCTCCTTTTCTGATCAGGGGAAGCAGGAAGAGGCTTCAGTGCTAAGCCAGACCTCCCTGATGAGACTGTTTAGCCAGGCTCTTCACACAAGAAGGCTCAAGTTGGGGCAGAGTAATCAATCATCCTACCTTGCCAGGGACAGAGTGATATCCCGAGATGCAGGGCTTTCTGTTTTAAAATCAGGAAAGCTCCCATAAAACTAGAATGAGTTGGGAGGCCAAGGCAGGTGGATCACCTGGGGTCAGGAGTTCAAGACCAGCCTGGCCAATGTGGTGAAACCCCACCTCTACTAAAAATACAGAAAATTAGCTGGAAATGGTGGTGGGTGCCTGTAATTGTAATCCCAGCTACTCGGGAGGCTGAGGCAGAAGAATTGCTTGAACCTGGGAGGCGGAAGTTGCAGTGAGCTAAGATCACTCCATTGCACTCCAGCCTGGGCAACAAAAGCAAAACTCCATCTCAAACAAACAAACAAACTAGGGTGCATTGTTCACCCTAGGTTGGAGAGACCGTTTGATGTAGTTTCTAAAGCATGAACATTAAAGTAAGACAGGTCTGGGTTTGAATCCCAGCTGTGCTTGCTAAATAACCTTGGGCAGGCAGCATCACCTCCCCTCTTCTGTAAGATGGAAATGGTCATGTTTGCCCACCTCACAGGCATGTAAGATAGTCATGTAGTAAAGTAACATTTAATAATGCAAGCAAAGTGTGTAGCATAGTGTCTGGCATAGAGGAGGCCATCGGTATGTTTTATTCTCATCATTCTGAAGAAACGAGTTACCAGTATGCATTCTGAATGCCTCCCAAGCAAGAAAGGAAAGAACAAGCCTGGATGTGGGTATCCAGGAAAATGAGAGACGGTGAAACCAAAGACCATGAATTAATGACTAGGGCACATGAGAAGGTCAGAGAGACCAATGTAGAGATGAGGCTAGGATAGATAGTGGTTGGGAGGAACTGGGGAAAGAGGTAGGACTAATCTCTCACACTCTGTGCTATGTCCTTGAAGTCTCAGGGGTTCGACAGAGTCAGGGCTCCCCATTGAAGGAAGAAGGAAGACTAGGATTCTGGCTGAAGGAAATGGACCACCCTGGACGCCTACACCTTTGGTAGATCACCCAGTATCCCAGCCCTTTCTCACCCTCCTCTTTGACCATTCTGAGGAATATTCTCTTAGGGCCTGATGACGGATTCCCAAGAAACTGACATTCTAGCAGAGTTTTCTGCTTTCAAAAGAAAAAATCAGGCTAGGAGGAGGGGAAAAGCTGGAAAAACAGTTTGAAGCAAGTGCAGAAGAGCTCTTTTAAACATAACAATACCCCAGTCTTACGGTTCAAATTTGTCCCTCAAAATTCATGTGTTGGATGCTTCATCCCCAATGCCACAGTATTGGGAAGGGGGGCCTAATAAAAGGGGATTAAGTCTCAAAAGCTTTGCCCTCATGAAGGGATTAAGGTTGTTATTGGGAGAGAAGTTGAATTATCTTGAGAGTGAATTTTTACAAAAGTGAGTTTAGCTCCTTCTTGTTCACTTACTCTTGCCCTCTGCTGCCCTTCAACCTTCCACCATGGGACGACATAGCACAAAGGCTCTTGCCAGATACTAGTGCCACGCTCTCGGACTTCCCAGCCTTCAAAGCCATTAGCCAGATATAATTCTATTGTTTATAAATTACCCAGTCTGTGGTATTCTGTTATAGCAACACAAAATAGACTAAGAAACCAGTTATAACAGAAATAAAACCAATGCTATTAAGTTATTAGTAGGTACAGTGTTCTCCCCTTCCATTCTCACTCCCTTTTGGCCTTTTAAAGAGAAAAAAATTGTTTCTTACTGCATCAGTTCTTAGGTTCCCCTTTATGTGTGCGTTAAAAGGGCAAAGTAGAAAGAAATCTAAAGATCCAGAAAGGCTAAGTTGATTTATATAATAAAGAACAAAGGTGGAAACATGAAGTAAAAGGGAGACAGGAAAGTTTTTGGGGCTGAGCATCAGGGTTTAGGAAAGTAAGAGAGAAGGAGAGATGAGTTGGTCTTTTCCCAGGAGCCACTGCAAAGATTTAGGAAGTGATTTGCGGTGAGAGAGATGAGCTATGATTTTTTAAGATGATTGAGAGACTGAGTAAAAGTTTTAATTTCTTTCAACTAAATTGTCTTCCATAATGCAATTTCTTATTTTTTTTTTTTAGAGACAAGGTCTTGCTCTGTCACCCAGGCTACAGTGCAGTGGTGTCATAGCTCACTGTAACCTCAAACTCTTGGAACTCCTGGTCTCAAGTTATCCTCCTGCTTTAGCCTCCCAAGTAGCTAGGGCTAACAGCATGTGTCACCATACCCGGCTATTTTTTTTTTCTTTTTTTTTTTGAGACAGAGTCCTGCTATGTTGCCCAGGATGGTCTTGAACTCCTGGGCTGAAGCAATCGTCCTGTCTCAGCCTCCCAAAGCACTAGGGTTACAGGCATGAGCCATGGCACCTGGCTGGCAACTTCTTTTAATGCAAATCTGTGCTGAGACTGGACCACGTAGATATCGTGACTTATACAGGTTACACTAACTACCATTAATTAATATTCAATAAGTGCCTCCCAGGTTCCAAGCAATTCAGCAAACATTGACTACCTATTGCAGTATTATGATTGCATTGATTGCTCCAATTAATGGTCTCCCTGCTTCCACATCCTTTCCATTGTGAATTTGCAGCTTCTTCCCATCATGAAGTAGAGTCTATTTCCCCACCATTTGCACCTAAGATGACCTGGTTAACTTCATTTGGCAAATAGGACATAGTGAAACTGACAGTGTTCCAGCTCTAAGCTGAGCTCTTAAGAGGCTTTGCAGGCTTCTCCTGTCTCTCTTGGCCCTTTGCCTCCATCATGATGACAAACCCAGGCTGGTCTTCTGAAGGCTGAGAGACCATGTACATTAGAACCAAGAGACCACAGCTAACAGCAAGCCAACCTCCAAAAGCAAGGTCATCAACTCAACCTTCATCTGAGCATGGACACATGAGGAAGCCCCACCAGGGGTAGAAGAGCTACCCAGCAGAACCCACCTGAATTGCCAACACTAAGAATCATGAACAAGAAAAAAAAAGTTCATAGTTTCTAAGCCACTAACTTTTGATATGGTTTGTTATGCAGCTATATCTACCTGACACACTTACTAAGTAATCAATGTTTTGAAGACATTATTTTTATTCTTTCAACTGAGGATTTATAATTCTCTTTGTTATATGAGATTTCATGACAGAAAGAAAAAGAAGGACTTGCCTGAGGTCATTCATCTGGTAGATTCCAAAGCCAGATTTGAAAATAGTTCCATTTAATTCAAAATCTATCCTTCTCTGTGCCTCATATCATGCTGCCTAAGATAATGCCACATTTACCAATAGCCAAGACCATCTGTATATTTCAGAAGAGCTAAGAGCACAGGTCTGGACATTGCTCCTGAGGCCAGGCTTCCCAGTGTCCAGGCCAGTGAAACAGGACCACAGCCCAGAAGGAAATTGGCATTACAGGAAGGCTGGGGCAGATATGAGACCTCATAAGAGACACAACAGTGTTGAGAACAATGAGAGATGTGAGAATCAGCAGAGTTAGAGTTGCCAAAGCGAGATTTATGGAAGATAAATAAAACCCATTTGATCAAATGGAAAATGAAATTGCAGAGCAGTTTCAATAAGAAGTAAATAGACACTCTCTGAAACCTGCTAAACAGCTTGGCAGGAAATCAGGCTGGCTGTATACACACTTCCTCAGTGTTGCAAGTGGTTCTACACACACACACACACCCCACACAGGGATATAGGTGAGTGCACACACAGAGACCCACCTACTTATACTTCATAGGAAGCACATGCATGCCGTCACATCTGTATGTGTACATGCACACACACACATACGCACACATAAATTACCCAGTCTGTGGTATTCTGTTATAGCAACACAAGAAGGACTAAGAAACCAGGTATAATAGAAATAAAAGAAATTATATTAGGCCGAGTGCAGTGGCTCACACCTATAATCCCAGCACTTTGGGAGGCCGAGGCAAGAGAATCACCTGAGGTCAGGAGTTCGAGACCAGCCTCACCAACATGGTGAAACCCTGTCTCTACTAAAAATACAAAATACAATCAATTAGCTGGGCGTGGTGGTGGGCGCCTGTGATCCCAGCTCCTCAGGAGACTGAGGCAGGAGAATCGCTTAAACCTAGGAAGCAGAGGTTGCAGTGAGTCGAGATCATGCCATTGCACTCCAGCCTGGGCAACAAGAGCAAAACTCCATCTCAAAACCAAAAAAAAAGATTTTAAGTTATAAGTAGGTACAGCCTCCTTCCTCTTCTCTTAGGCCTTTGACCCCTACAGGCATAAATGATCACAAAACATGCAACACCCAAACGCATACAAAATACACACAGAGAGACAGGCACACCCACACCCTCTTACACAGAAGCACATGGGCTTTCCGTACACTTGCAAACATATGCCCTGTGACATGCAGGCACACACATAACCCTCATTGACCAAAGAGGCAGAGGGAGGGAAGTTTTTCTCTTACTGGGAGCAGGTTTTCTCTTCCAGGATTGATCCTCAGAGCTGGAGCACTTCACCTGCACATCCCGCCAAGATGGAGTCTTCCCATTGATCCTTCGATCCCAACAAAAAAGCCCAGCCCTTCCTGGACCTTGGAGCCAGTGCTGACCTTGGCAAGAAGGAGTTTTAAGAGCCTTGGGGTGACTGCTGGGATTAAGTGTGAAGTCCACTGTTTGGGCTTTTTGCACCATGGTTTGAGAAATTACAACTGTGACCCAGAACAGCAGCTGTGACACCAGGGAGACCAGGGTTCAAATCCTACCTCTGCCACTTCCTAAATGTAGGAACTTGGGGCCACTTACATAAATATGCTGAATTTCAGTGTCCTCAGTTGTAAAATGGAAATGGTAATTCTCACCAAGCAGGAATTTGTATGGATAAAAGGTGATTCTGTGTGTAAGTGCTTGGTTTGGTACTAGGCACACAATAGGTGTCAGTAATAGTTAGGAGAAGAGAGGACATTTTCCAAGCCACATGCTCCATTCATTTACAGTCTTAATCTTGGGTTTTCCTTTTCTTTTTTCTTTCCCCAAGCATAACATAAATCCCGGCTACTTTGCATTTATATTCTATAACTTTTTATGCATCATTTTTTATCCAAAATGATCATTTTTCCATTAGATCTCTTCGTGTAAATGGCTCTGGTACGAACAAGGGCTAATTTCTTCATCTGTCCTTGGGCACCATATATCTGGTTATGATCATGAAAACCATTCAGCAAATCAATTTTAATTATCCCAAATTCTCTTTATAGGCAACATTCCAAGACTCAAAGCTTTCTGAGAAAAGGGGACAAAAAACTACAGTCTGAAAGTCAAAAGCAGACATTGCTCTTAAGAATCCATATCTAAAAGTGGACCTTGAAACATGAAATTTTGAATGTTTGTTTTCCAACTCATCCGTTCAACACCACAAACATCTCTGAATGCCAACTATGTGCTAGACACAGTGATTGGTGTCCATTTCGCAGAGACATATAGAGTTCAGTACAAAAGCAAAGTACACAAGGAATCAAAATTCAAAATGGTCAGAGAAATGATTTTTAAAATACTAATTTTCTAAAAGGTACATGGCTCAGACCTGTAATCCCAACACTTTGGGAGACCAAGGCAGGTGGATCACGTGAGCTCAGGAGTTCAAGACCAGCCTGAGCAACATGACAAAACCCCATCTCTACAAAAAATACAAAAATTAGCCATGCATGGTGTCACATGCCTGTAGTCCCAGCTACTCTGGAGGCTGGGGTGGGAGAATTGCTAGAGCCCAGGAGGCAGAGGTTGCAGTGAGCTGAGATTGCACCACTGCACTCCAGCCTGGGCGACAGAGCAAGGCACCATTTCCAAAAAAGGAAGGAAGGAAGGAAGGAAGGAAGGAAGGAAGGAAGGAAGGAAGGAGGGAGGGAGGGGGAGGGAGGAGGGGAGGGAAGGAAGGAAGAAGGAAGGAAAGGAAGGAGGAAGAAGGAAGGAAGGAAGGAAGAAAGGGCAAGGAAGGAAGGAAGGGAGGGAGGGAGGAAAAGAAGAGAGAGAGAGAGAAAAAGAAAGCAACGGAAGGAAGGAAGGAACGGGAGACATGGAAGGAAGGAGGGAGGGAAAGAAGAGAGAAGGAGAGAGAGAGGGAGGGAAGGGAGGGGAAGAGAGGAAGGGAGGAAGGAAGAAGAGGGAGGGAGGAGGAGAGGGAGGGAGGGAGGAGGAAGACAAGAAAAAAGAGAGGAGAGGAGAAGAGATGAGAGGAGAGGAGAGGAATTATCTTAGCATGGCTAGAAGATACAAGGATAAAGCAGCTAGTACTTAGAAGACAAGGACCACCCTCCTCTATATTCCCAGCACCTAACACAGCCCCCAGCACATAAAGGTGCTCAGGAAATGCTTCTGGAATGAATGAGCCATGGATTCACAGAAGCGGAGCCAAAGTCTCATAAGCCATGCTGGCTCTGGCAATACCCGAGGGCAAGGTGGAAACAAACATTAAAGATGTTTTTAATCAGGAAACAGTCATAATTTTTTTTGTTCACTTTAAAATTCAACTTTGGCTTCTGAATGAGGAACAGATTGAACATGAGCAGGGCTGGAAGCAGGGATTCCAATCAGGAGACCAACGCTGTAATCCAAGGGAGGAAGGCAATCAGGCCTGAAGCTGGCCCCTGGCAGTGGGGATGGATTCGACAGGTTTTGGTGATTGTTTAGATATGGGTGGAGAGGGGAAGGGAAAAATGCAAGGATGACCCAAAATCACCGTCTTGGGTGGGTGACGGTATCATTCACCGGCAAATGGAACTGGAGAGGAGAAACAGGGCAGAAAAAGAAAGAGTTTTGTTTTGGGGGTTTGAGATCCTGTCAAACAGCCAAGATGAGATGCCAAATAAGACTGCAGCTCAACAGAGTAGTCAGGGAGGATAGAGTTTAGGGATTCATCAGCATTGGCTCAAGGATTCTAAACCTGTGTGTCAGATCCCTCAGCTTGCACACAATTGTATGTATGCATGTGCATATTTTAGGAGCGAAGGCCCAAGTCCTACATCATTTTCTCAATAGATCTATGCCCTCGGAATGGTTAAGAAGCATGGTGAGCCTGGCACAGTGACTCACACCTGTAATCCCAACACTTTGGGAGCTTGAGACTGGCTGATCACCCAATTCCAGGAGTTCAAGATCAGCCTGGGCAACCTAGTGAGACCCTGCCTCTACAAAAAACAAATACAAAAAGCTAGCCAGGTATGGCATACATCTATAGTCTCAGCTACCTGGGAGGCTGATGTGGGAGGATTGCTTGTGCCTGGGAGGTTGAGGCTGCAGTGAGCCATGATCATGCCACTGCACTCCAGCCTGGGTGACAGAGTGAGACTTTGTCTCAAAAATAAATAAATAAAAGAAGCATGGTGTATGAGGCCCTGGGTATCTGTATCAGTCAGAATTCTTCAGGAAAAAAAAAAAAAAACAGAACCAACAGGAGGTAGGAGAGAGAGAGAGACAAAAACACAAAGAGACAGAAAGAAACTTTAGGAGATTGGCCCATGAGATTGTGGACGCTGGCAAGTCCAAAACCTGCTGAACAAACTGGCAGGCTGGAAATTCGGGTGGGATTTCCATGTTATAGTCTTCAGGCAGAATTTTTTCTTCTCAGGGCAACTTCAGTTTTTGTTCTTAAGGCCCTCAACTGATTGCATGAAGCCAACCACATTCTCAAGGGTAGATGCTATATGTATATGTATATGTATATGTATATGTATATGTATATGTATATGTGTATGTATATGTGTATGTATATGTATATGTGTATGTATATGTATATGTGTATGTGTGTGTGTATTTTTAAATTACTAATCGAGATTGTGTGTATTTTTAAATTACTAATCATCGAGATTGTGTGTGTGTGTGTATTTTTAAATTACTAATCATCGAGGTTTTGTGTGTGTGTGTGTGTGTGTGTACTTTTTTTCTTTTTAAGAAATGTGGTCTTGCTCTATTGCCCAGGCTAGGGTGTGGTGGCACAATCATAGCTCACTGCACCCTCAAACTCCTGGGCCCAAGCTATCCTCCCACCTCAGCCTCCCAAGTAGCTGGGACTACAGACATACACCACTGCACCCAGCTAAATTATTTTTTTCTTTTGTAGAGATAGAGTCTCGCTTTTTCGCCCATGCTGGTCTCAAGTTCCTGACTTCAAGCAATCCTTCTGCCTCAGTCTTCAGCACTACACTTGGCCTTTTTAAACAGCAAATAAAAAAAAAAAAAACCACCCCAAAAAACACAAAAATGCACAAAATAAAGGTGGCACTTAATAGACCACAATGATAACACTTATTTGCTGATACAAGGAGGCAGGACGTTGCCTTGTTCAGCCTCAGACGGGAAGGTGGACATCACATGACTCAGCTTCTTCCCATTTCGGCGCCTGTCCATGAACAACTGTGAAAGTGTGTCGAGTATTGGCCGGGTGCAGTGGCTCACACCTGTAATCCCAGCACTTTAGGAGGCCAAGGTAGGCCAGTTACCTGAGGTCAGGAGTTCGAGAACAGCCATGGCCAACATGGTGAAAACCCTTCTCTACCAAAAACACACACAAACATTAACGGGCATGGTGGTACATGCCTGTAGTCCCAGGTGCTTGGGAGGCTGAGGCAGAAGAATTGCTTGAACCCAGAAGGCAGAAGTTGCAGTGAACTGAGATCGCACCGCTGCACTCCATCCTAGGCAACAGAGTGAGACTCCGTCCCCCCCGCCAAAAAAAATAGTGTGGCAAGTATTAATTGTCAGATTACAAATAAATTTTAGCAAGTAGGCAAATTTACAAATACAGAACCTGCAAATAATGAAGTTGACTGTTGGTCAGGATAGTCTCAAACACCTGACCTCAATGATTATGGAACAGACAGATTTGAAAAATGCATCAGAGCCTCTCCCCTGCCACACCCAATTGATTCAGCCTAATGCAAGCAGAAGACAAGGATGAGGGAGACCGTCCCGAAGCTGCTCGCCATAGGGCTGCATCTGTTCAGAGCCCTGACCCTGCTCTGGGGCCTGTGAGATGATCAGTGCTAGAGAAGGGGTAGAAGCCTGAGACAGTCAGCTTCTCGTGTTGCTTCTTGTTTCCCACTGGAGGGAACGCTTCCTACACCTGCAGCCAGCACAGGCCATGGAAGGCAAGCTACAGCTCCGGGGAAATCCACTCTTTCTCCCACAGGGAAGAGTAAAGGGTGAAGAGAGAGGGGAGAACCCCTCCCCAGGATTTTCTGGAGAACACAGGACAAAATTCCTATTTTAAAGGCCCAGAGAGAATAGAAGAGAGGAGGACACAATCCTCACCGCCAGGGAAGTCAGTCCCAATGACAAGAGCTGCTCACGGTGGAGACAGCTTTCAGAAAACCAGCGGAGAGGAAAACCCAGGGACAGACAGCTGCCTTTGATTCTTAGCACTAGCAGACCCGAGGTCCACAATCACCATCTCCAGGGACACGTCTGTTACTTTTTAAATGTTGGCAATGACTTTGAACATCACCTTGAAGTGGAGTAATGTGAGGGACAGGGTTCCATCAGGAAGCGCAGGCTTGAGGGAAGACCTCAGAGGCACTGCAAGGTCCTGTAAAAATCAAACACATCACCATCATCCTTATGTCCCTGCCATTACTGGTGGACTTAAACAATATGAAAGCAGTTAATATATGCCTATATGTCACTGACTTTTTTTTTTAATGGAGTCTCACTCTGTCGCCCAGGCTGGAGTTCAGTGGTGCAATCTCAGCTCACTGCAACCTCCGCCTCCTGGGCTCAAGTGATTCTCCTTCCTCAGCCTCCCAAGTAGATGAGATTACAGGCGTGTGCCACCATACCCAGCTAATTTTTTTTTATTTTTTATTTTTTTGTATTTTTAGTAGAAATGGGGTTTCACCAGTTGACCAGGATAGTCTCAAACTCCTGACCTCAGGTGATCTGCCCGCCTCAGCCTCCCAACGTGCTGAAATTACAGGCATGAGCCATCACGCCCGGCCGTATGCCATTGACTTTTAATCCCATGAAAATCCAGGTTTATATTTATGGAGGGTTTGCCAGGTGCCTGATGCTGTGCTATGTGTCACAATAGCTCTGTTTTGAAAACAACCACGCCAGCCAGGAACTGTTTATCATTTGCATTCCATCAGTGAAGGAACAGAGTCTTGGCCAAATTAAGTAACTTCATAAGCTAGTAGACAATAGAGCAGGGTTTCTTGACTTCATCACTATTGACATTTGGGGCCAAATTATTCTCTGTTGTGAAGGGATGGCCTATGCATTGAAGGATGCTGAAGAGCATCCTCAGCCTCTACCCACTAGATATGCCAGCAGCAACTCCCTCAAGTTACGACAACCAAAAATGCCTCCAGACACGGCCAAATGTTCCCTGGAGGCTAGGGGCCAATTCCAGTTGAGAACCAGTGCAGTAGGACAATCATCTGAATCCAGGCTGAATCCAAAGCTCACTCCTCTCATTGCTACATGATCCAAACTCCTTGCTGTTAATCCCCAATCTTCAGCCTGAAACCAGGGCTCAAAAAGGAAGGCAAGTCCCCAACACTGCACAGCTTGTATGGGGTCCAGTGGATGTGAATTCAGTCTGACCCCAAGCTAAGTCCTCTTCCCACCCACCAGCATCTGTTTCAAAGGAGATTCATCCATCAATGCCTGTACTAAACCGTGGGCTTGAATTTGGCAGTAATTAGGAAAGGGTCACTCCTATGTCTGGGACCAGACCTGCTCTTCCATTACTTGTCAGGGATTTTGGCCCTAACAGTGGTTGTAAGGAAAGCCCAGGGTCTAAGTTCAAGGAAGACATTCTCCCACTCCCTTCCCACAGGGTGGTAATAACAAAAGTGTAAATAGCCCTCAGGGAATAGCTATGTGCTCCAACAGATGAAAAACACGTTACACTTCACAACGGTTGACTTTCTTGAGTACCTTCCATGTGCCAGGCACCTTTGAATACCATCTCCTCTAATCCTCACAAGTGCCCTGTGAATTGCTTATGCAGGTTTTATAGATGCAGGGGCTGAGATTCCAGAGAGCTAAGGTCCCTCGCCCCAGGTCCATGGCTAGGAAGTGTCTGGGCCTGGATCCAAACTCAGATCTGCTAGTTCTGCCGTACAAGCAGGTTATACTCCGCTCTGCAGTCCCCAGCTCATACCAGCTTCCTCCCCTCCATCATTCCCATTTCCTTCCCCAGCCAATTACAGCCAAGTTTCACATCTAGTAATTTTGCAACTATCTTCTTTTCTTGTACAATCACTGGCTTCAACTGCCAATATCTTCCTTTGATGGCAAAAGAGAGGGTGACATTGCCTTCAGAGATTCAAAACTGGATAGAGCAACAGGTTGCAAACCCCAAAGCTTTGCCGGATTTTTAGCCAAAGAACTGGATAGAAGGATATCTGTGGCTTATCAGATGGCCCTCCTCCCACCGCGTGATGGTGGCTGATGAAGGAACATGCTTGACAGTTCAGTTAGCTCTTTAATTACCTGGAAAGAAGAGCCTTCAGAAGCCAGTCAATCAGCTGAGGAAGAAAGAGGCACGTCTGGCTTCAAATCAATGGCTGTTCCAGTCTCTTTCATCAAAGGCTTGATGTGTCATTTTCTATTGTCTGCAGTTAATGAGTCAGTTTCATCAGGCATTGCTTCTGTGGCCTCCCTTGGATAAAGGGAGCTTGCTTAACTCTGGGGAATGCTCTCTCCTTGATAATGTTTCTCCATGCATTTCTCAGAGCATCTATCACTCTGAGAGTTGCTGTCTACTGAGTATCTGCTATGTGCTGGGCCGTGCATTGAGGACTCAGTATGTCTTAGCTCTTTTGATCCTCATGTCAACTCCAGGAGAGAGGTTCTACTGGCTCCCCGGCCCTGCTCCTTACCAACTGGAAGCCTTTGGGTTTCTCTGTGCCTCTGTTTTCTCATCTGTTTAATGGGGATAATAATAGTTCTGACCTCAAAGAGTTGCAAAACTTTGATGAATTCATGTTTACAAAGTGCTTAGAATAGTGTCTTGCACACAGTAACTGCCGGTAACGGTTTGCTACTTTTTTTTTTTTTTTTTTTTTGAGATGGAGTCTTGCTGTCACCCAGGCTAGAGTGCAGTGGCACAATCTCGGCTCGTTGCAACCTCTGCTGCCCGGGTTCAAGCGATTTTCCTACCCCAGTCTCCCAAGTAGCTGGGATTACAGGCAGGTGCCACCACACCCAGCTCATTTTTGTGTTTTTAGTAGGGACGGGGTTTCAGCATCTTGGCCAGGCTGGACTTGAACTCCAGACCTGGTGATCCACCCATCTCGGCCTCCCAAAGTGCTGGGATTACAGGCGTGAGCCGCCACGCCCAGCCTACATTTATTATTATCCTCATTTTTCAAGCAAGGAACCTGGGGTTGATAAGGATTAAGGAGGCTGACCAAGGCTCAGTGGTTGTCAGCCACAAAGCTGAGACTTAACACTGGTCTGTTTGACTCCAGAGCTAAGTTCTTACCACTGGATCATGAAAGGGGGAAAGGAGGAAAGGATACACAGCTGCTTCTGGGAAACTGCCAGAGCACTGGGAACCCTGGAACTGGCTCTCACTGTACAACGCCAAGAGCAGACCAGCAGTCTGCACTGAGCCCACCTACAGAGGATCTAGCCCAGAGGAAGGAGACCCTATCTCAGGGTTAGAGTGACCAACATGGCTGCAGGAGGAGCTCCTCATCCTCAGAATAGAGGCCAAACTCTACCTTGGCATAAAAGCTCTCCTGAGCCCTCCAACCTTCCCGTCTGTATCCTCAGGTACCTCACGCACTCCAATCCCCCCATCTGCATCTCTACTCAGACCTGCCAGTCTTTTGAACTCTGAGTCTGTTCATACATACTCTTCACTCTACCTCAAATTCCTTCCCCTTCCCCATTTCTACCGCACATACCACCCTCTGAAACTCAGCTCTAGTGTCACCTACTCCAGGAAGCCTTCCATGACCACACTGCATGGGGCTAGATGCCTCTTTGGGGCTTCCACAGTACTCCCTTCCTTATTTTTTCAGCTTAAAATTCCCCTGTAATTATAAATCCATATTGTAATTATCTGTCTCTCTCCTGGGCCCTGGAACTCCTCTAAGGTCCAGCTCAGAGGCCAGCACACAGTAGGTGCTCAGGAAATATTTGTGAGTGAATGAGTTATTAAAGGATGGGTATCCCACTTAGGTACCCTTCCATGTGCAAAAGGGACTTTATTAATTCTGTGGGTCCACATAGGGCTTGAAGACCCAGGGAAATATGCTGACACGTAGTGGGTGCACTCAGCCACATCTAAAAAGAGAATGGGCTGCAGGAACAGGCAAAGGACTCCACAAGACTGGGGGTATGCAAGCAGAAGCTGAGGGAATGCCCATCAGGGATGCCAGAGTTAATTTATGAATTACTAAGATGATGGCTGATGTTCTAATGCTTTCAGTCTATACTCAGTCAACTCGAAATCTTCTCAAGCAACCTTAAGAATAATAATTATAGGCCGAGGCAGGTGGATCATGAGGTCAGGAGTTCGAGACCAGCCTGACCAACATGGTGAAACCCTGTCTCTACTAAAAATACAAAAATAGCCAGGCATGGTGGCACGCGTCTATAATCCCAGCTACATAGGAGGCTAAGGCAGAATTGCTTGAACCCGGGAGGCGGAGGTTGCAGTGAGCAGAGATCACGCCACTGCACTCCAGCCTGGGTGACAGAGCAAGACTCCATCTCAGTAATAATAATAATAATAATAATAATAATAATAATAATTGTGATCGCCATCACCTATGAGGCACCTCTATGTACCATGCATTGTGCCATGCCTTTAACACACAGAGTTATCACCAGCCCTCCCTACATATGTAATACACAACTAAAAAATGTGTACAAAATTCAAATAATCAACTCCAATGTTGGGGGAGGAAAGGATAACATCTGTATACAATCTTCAATTTAACCTCATTTTTCTGATGCAATCGTCGACCATGTATTTCTATTTTCATACATGTCTTTTAATTGTATTCTTTTCTTTCACAAATGTGCAATATACAATAAGCTAATCCCAAAGATCTTCCAGCTAAAAGTTAAAGATCTGCTGTGTTAGGTGGCTTTTATGATTTTATCTTCTCGTTTGTTTCTTTCTTTGGCTTGGTTTTATTTAGTTTATGAGACTCATGTTTCTTTACCAGAAAGATCAGCACTTCTTCTTTTTGCTTGGTTTTGTATAGTAATCACAAAAATGCAATAAAATATTAAAGTCCTTGGCACAAACCCTGCTGCACAGGCAAAGACAGAGACCCTCCTGGAGAGGAATTTCTACCAGGGGGTCATCATCACATGAGCTTGAGATGGCCTTGCAGCCCCTGATACACAAAAACTCAAACTCCTATGTAAGAAGCGATGTATGGGTGTCCATGTAAATGCCCCCAAAGCCCAGTTTGTCCCAAAGATGAATATGCGGCAACCAAAAGCTCTCAGTATGGGTATTATATTTATTTGTCTGATTGGATATTGTGGCTCAGAGCAGTCAAGTAACTCACCCAGAGTCACACAGTCAATGAGAAGCAGAGCTGGGAACATGAATCAAGGTGGAATTGAGCACCTATGTTTAATAACAATAGATGGTGTTTATTGAGCACTTACTATGTGCCAAAGATTCTTCTAAGCACCATTTGTCTTTGACTTACTTAGTTCTCACAGCAACCCTAGGAGGAGTGCCCCATTTTACAGATGAGAAAACTGAGAGGCAGAGAGACCGAATGAGTCACCAGTGCTCACCCCACTAAACGTGGTGGAGCCAGACTTTGAACCAGGAGAACCTGGCTTCCAAGACTCTCTCGTAAGTGCCAAGCCTCTCAGTAAGCCAAAATCTCCAAACGGACCCTGAGCATAAAGAACACCTCCCTCCCTGAATAAGGATTGAGGACATGGCAGAGAGAAGCCAAGTGCCCTGAGGCTTGGTTGATTGTAGGAACTGCTATTTTCTTGCAGGGAAGCAGCTCTGCCATCAAAGGCTCCTGTCTGAGAAGCTGACCTTGCAGCACAAGGGCATCTGAGCCAGGGCCAGAGCTGCTTTAAAGCATTGCTCTGAGAAGCCCCTTCTAGAAATGCTTCTCCTGCATGCCTCATTCTCATGAGGGGCTGTCAGGCCTCAAAGAGCTGAATCAGGGATTTAATTGAATGCTGCGGAGAAAGGTGCTGTGTGGGTCTCCACAGGTTCAGCTCTAACAGCATTTGCACTTCGGCCACTAAAGCACAAAATGCAAACCACTAGCTTCTCGGCGCAGGAAATGGAGCAAGGCTGTAAAAAACCAGGAGATCTCAGATCAAGTTGAGGCATCCCTGATGCACTGGATGACCTGGGGCATGTCACTTCACCTGTCCGAGCCTCAGGCTCCTGTGCACGTGGAGTGTGATGAGTCAGGGTTTCTCTAAACTCTCTGCCTCCAACATCCAGGGCTCCTGTGCCCACATACCGGGGGAGATACACATCATGAATTGGTTTGAGATTCCCTCTGCGTATTGAATTTCAGGCCTACATGACTGGAACCCAAATGAGGAGGGAATCCTGAGAAACCAAGAACAGTGCTTTACAGGAGAATCTACAAAAGTCCCTAACTGCAGCAGTGACTGTATTTACCTGAATGGCTCCCAATATCTGATCAATTCCCTGGAATGATCCGCCCCAGCTGCAGGCCCTATTATTATTAATAAATGGTACTTAATTGGATAGCATACTATGTGCTGATTATTTCACTTGCTACAACAACCTAAGAGATAGGTAAGAATAAGGATCATCAGAAAAAGGGGGAAACTGAGGCTTACATGCCCAAGGGCACATATATAATAAGTAGTACAGTTGGGACTAGACCTCACCTTAGTATGACCAAAGGTCTGTGTTCTCTCCACTACTTCTCCAATTTTCAAATAATCTTGGTCTTGCAAACCAAAGAGCTTTGGCACAGCTCACATGTTTAATATTCATTCAACAAGTATTCGGTAAGCACCTATTACGAGCCAGGTGCCATGCAAGGCACCAGAGATACAGCAATGATAGAGACTAACTCAGGTTTTTGGCTTCAGAGGACCTCAATTGCTCCCCTAGGGGGGACAATGAAGCTCCAGGAAGAGATAACCATGGTTCGAATGCGAATGAGACGTTGGCAGACACACACACGGGAAGCATTCGCCTCCATTCTCATAAAAGAAAGCCTTTGATTGGTGGCAGTAAATGGATCCTGGGGAGGAGCAGGGGGAAATGTGTTCAAGCTGCATCGGTAGATTTACTGCAAAATGGAAAATGTTACTAAATGTAAAAATGCTGAAGATATGAAATTAAAATTGAATCACGAACACAAATCATTTCTGAGTTTCAGAAAAGTGTGAAGGTTGCCTGCATAAAATTTGCCTGGAAGATGGGGGAGATGAGGAACAAGTGGGAAAATAGGTGGGTTTGCATGCCAGCCCAGAGTATTTATGTCAAAACAGGGAATATTTTGCACATTTATAATGTTTAATATTTTATTCATCCATTCAGCAGACACATTATCTTGAGCAAAGGGGTATGAGATGAACAAGACCCAGTTCCTTTACTAAAGAAGCTCAGCAATGAATGGGGGAAGAGGCCTAACATATACACTGTAATACTAATATTTACAACATTGTTATATTGTAAGGGTCGTGACAGGTATGAATGAAGTCCCATGAGCTCCACAAGAAGGAAGCAATTAATTCCAACCTAGGGGAACCCTATGACTTTTCCTGGAAGTAGAGACCCATGAAATCGGTGTCGGAGCAGAGAGACAAAGAGTGATCAAGATAAAGGGAAGCAGAGATGCGCAGATGTGGAGGCTTGTTCATAGATTAATAGTTGAGTCAGGATGGTGAGCCGTAGACAGTGGGAAGATGGGACAAGAGCAGGTTTCTCAACCTCAGCGCTATTGACATTTGGGGGTTGCATAATTCTGTGTTGTGGTGCTGTCCTGTGCATTATGGTATGTTTAGCTGCATCCCTGGCCACTGCCCACTGGATGCCAACAACAAAAAACACTTAGTAATTCTAGTTTAAGAGGCCAGTGTAATAGAGGGGAGAGAAGATGAGAGAGGAAGAGAGGGAAGAGGAGGGGAGGTGAGGAGCATGAAAATGTCTTAGCTTTTATTACTCAAGTATTGACTAGGCTGAAATTAGTACATATTATAGCATTTGATCCTCTCCACAATGCCTGCAATTATATAGCTTTGGGCTTAGTGTAGTGGCTCACACCTGTAATCCCAGCACTTTGGGAGGCCAAGGCAAGAGGATCACTTGAGGTCAGGAGTTCAAGACCAGCCTGCCCAACATGGCAAAACCCCATCTCTACTAAAAACACAAAAATTAGCCAGTCATGATGGTGGGCACCTGTAATCCCAGCTACTGAAGATGCTGAAGCAGGAGAATCACTTGAACCCAAGAGGCGGAGGTTGCGATGAGCCGAGATTGTGCCACTGCACTCCAGCCTGGGCGACAGGAGTGAAACTCCATCTCAAAAAAAATAAATAAATAAGGGATGTAGCTTTGGCCTAAGTAAGCATCATGCTTTATCCCAACTCCATATCTGTGCCTATTTTTGTTTTGCCTCTGTTTCCTCCTAAACTGTGTCCCATTCTGCAGCTATCCTGAGTGACCTGCCTCCCGGACCAGGCCACAGGCTGCCTGGGGGACCCTCATAGGTCGGGGTAAGGAAGGAAGACCAAACCACCTATTCTAGAGCTGCACGTCCATACTCTGAGTGCCACTGAGGCCCTGATGCCACCTCGGAGGCCTGCTGCAATGGCACTGTTGAATCTTTTAAACAAGACAAAACAGAACAAGATGCTGCAAGCCTGTCAGTGGCGTACCATGGCCTTGTTTTACAAGATCCTTTCCTGTCTTGCCCCATTTGCCTTGCCAACCCAGTCCACTGCATTCCCCAGGCCCCTCGTATCTCCTTTTGCCTTCAGACTTCTTTGCGCACTGTGTTCTGTGCCTAGAGGGTCCTCCCACCCCAGCCTCCTCACCCTGCCAACTCCACTCACCTTTCAGCTCTAAGATCACACATCACCTTCTCCAGGCAGTCTTCTCCATTGTCCAAGCCTAAATTGAGGCTCAACTCTGAGCTTCCATAATAGGCTACTTTATCATTGTTAGTTACTTGCGTGCCCACCCCTCATTAGACAAGGGGTCAGAAACTACAGCTGGGAGTGGAGTAAAATCTGTTTTGGTAAATAAAGTTTTATTAGAACACAGCCATGTCCCTTTTTTTTTTACATATTAGCTACAGCTGCTTTTGCACTACAAGAGTAGAATTAAATAACTGCAACAGACACCATATGTCCACAAAGCCTAAAATATTTTCTATCCACTCCTTTACGGAAAAATGTTGCTGGCCCTTGCACCAGACTATGGGCTCTCTAAGAGGAAGAAAGCTGTCTTGTTCCTCAGGGTATTACCATCAGCATCTAGTGCTGGGCCTGGGAGAGAGAAGCAGTTTAATGAATATTTGATGAATGGAATATTTGATGAATGTTGAGTACATAAGTGTCAAGCTCCATGACAATGTGACAATGCTCGCACATAAGAGACACTTTTGGCAAGATAGTTCCAAATCAAAAGAAACAGTCTGATTGTATAAAACAAAATCAGCTCAGAAACATGCATGCCTACACACACACACACACACACACACCCCTCTCAACAAAATGAATAGCTGGTTGTTGGTATGTTGAGTTCTAACTTAAAGGCGATGCTACAGAGACAGGTTGGGTTAAGGTAACTTCCTGCTATGGGCTTCTGTGATTTTTATTTGAATTTTCTTCCCATCCAATGTTTTGAACAAGAAAAATCAGTTGTTGAATTAAACCTGAATTTCATCAACCTAGAAATTTGAGATGAATAATCTAGACATTTTTTTGAGTCTTGGAAGGAGGGAGAAAGGACAGTAAAGCTAATATTATCTATTAAGGATGAGCATGACTTCAGCTCCCCAAACTGGAAATGCCTCCAAAAAATAACGCCTTGTCCCCCTTGTCCAGCTGATAAAGTTAAACTCCTTCTTCAGCAGTCATTTCATTTTTGTTGCCTTCTCAAAGCCCTCTCTGATCCACCTTCCCAAACTCTCTCACTCTTCCAAATTCTAATAGCACTTTGCTCCTGCCTGTATTACAATCGCTTCTCAGACTTGCTTGCATGTCTACTTAATACGTCAAACAATGCATGACTCCCTTGGAGACCCCTGGATAAAATGCAACACCTTGTCTAAGAAAGGTACCCTGTTCCAAGCTCATTTAGCATTCAGCCGGGGCTGATTAGAGTTCTGATTATGATACTGGAATTACTTTTATTTCCAAGCATTAGTATTTAGGATCAGGTGGGCATTCGTCAATAGGGATTTAAAAGCAACAATGGAAAGGGAAGTTCTTCGCTACACACATACACGCACATGTGCACGCACACACACACACGCATGCACACAATCTTTCTTTTCTTATCTTTACTTAGCTTTCCCCAGATTGATATGAAAAAATTTCCAGACCCAGAAGTAATTTATCTTTTATGATTATGAAAAATCATTAGTTTTTTTAAGAGAATGGGATGCCAGAGATAAACTGAGTAAAACAATAGTTTCAGGGCTCTTCCAACAGCAATAAGTAGACAAAGACCTTGACTAAAATCAGAGACAACAACCGAAGCCAGGGCTGTTGAGTCAAACAATTGTGCATTTTGGATTCCATTTCTGTCCCTCTCTAGATGTGCTACCTTGGGAGACTTAATAACCTCCTCTGAGCCTCCACTTCCAACTGTGTACACACACCTCACCTCACAGTTCATTCTTTGCTAAGTACAAGAGATTTTTTAAAAGCATAAATCAATCCAGGAACCTGTTGGATTAAAAGTCTTCAACATCTTCCCATTTAACTTAGAATAAAGCACGCACTCCAGAACATGCTCAGCAAGGACTCCTTGATCTAACTTTTGCATATAACAAAAACCTAAGTATATTTGTGCAACCAAACAAGGGGATACTTTTTTCACACGGTAAGAAGTTTAGAGATGGTCCAGAGAAGCTCCAAAATGCCTCGAGTGACGCATGTTCCTTCTATCCTCCTGCTCTGCCATCATCAGAAAATAGAGACCCTCATGGTCACAAGATGGCTGCACCAGCTCAGGGCTTTGCTTCCAAGTTCCAGGGAAAACGTAGGGAAGGGAGCAAAGGAAAAAAAGGCATTAACAGTTGGGTCTGTCCCTTTTTATCACTAAAGTGATAACTTTTCTTTAGACAGCAACTTACAGGTTATTGGCCAGAACTTTGTTACATTACCAATGTCAGTTTCAAGGAAGACAGTCTTCTTAGCTGAGTACTTTGCCTCCTGAACAAAACCAGGCTTTTGTTGATAAGAAAGGGCGGTTAAAATGTTGGACTTGCCTGTAGGTTGTAGCAACAGTGAAGAAATTTTTGCAGCTCTAATTCAGGTCCCAAGTCAGCTGATTTTGAATGAATTTAAAGGGAGATCATCCTGACTTACTCAGGTAAAAAACCTTAAAAGAGGGACTGGGCTCCCAAGAGCTGAGAAAGCCTCCTTGCTGGCTTGATGAAATAGAAAGTCATGTTGAGGAACCCCATATGGCAAAGGGATGAAGGAGGACTCCAGAAACTTCAGACTCTAGGACCAGAGAGCTGCCTCCAACCAACAGCCAGCAAAAAGCCATGATGCTCAATCATGCATCCATAAGGAAATGGATTCTGCCAAGAGGACCCAGCTAAGCTGTGCTCACAGAAACTGTGAGATAATACGTGTGGGGTTTTTTTATGCAGCCAAGATTGTGGCAATCATTGAAATGGAACTGTTGAAAGAATAAATGATAAGGGAGAGAGGGAAAAAGAGAACGGCTGAATTAAATGAGTGAATGTGTAAATGCGTAGGTGAATGCATGAGTGGAGAAATGGATGCATGGATGGGTGGGTGGATGATGGAGTGAATGTGGCAATAGATAGCTAATACTGTGCCAAACACACAGGTCTCCTTTCTGCCACTTTGATTGTGCGGTACCCCTTCATCCATCAAGGACTTCACTCAGGCTGTTATTTCTGCCAGATACAGCCTTTCCTCAGTTCCGGATGAGCCAACCCATTCTCCTCCTTGAAATTCCAGCTCAAATACCCTTCTCAGAGATGCCTTTCCTCACTATTCACCCTAACCACCTCTTCATCACTCTCTATGCCTCATCTGCATCATAGAATCTAACCCAGTCAGAAACTACCTTTATTTACCTATTTGTTTCCTTGAAATTGTCTTTCTCCACTAGAATGTCACCTCCAAGAGGGAAGGGACTATATCTGCCTCCACAACATGTAGAACGGTTCCAGGCACTCAGTAAAGCTCAGGAAAAGACAACCCCATCCACACACCCAAACTCCTGATGAGGTTTGCAAGCAGCTTAAAAGCAGGATTTCCAGCACAGCACACCCATGAATGATCCGTGAACAGAGCAAAAGGTACTCCTGGTCCTTAGCTCTTCCTACAGCCTCCCTCTCCCCTCCCACACGCCCATTTGTATGGTCATACAGAGACTTGCCATATTTCCCTGTCTCACACCTTCACCCTTGTGATTTAACTGTATCTGTGTGGAGTTTTGTGTTTTGTTTTGAGATGGAGTCTCACTCTGTCACCCAGGCTGGAATGCAGGGCACGATCTCAACTCACTGCAACCTCTGCCTCCTGGGTTCAAGCGATTCTCCTGCCTTGGCCTCCCAAGTAGCTGGCATTGCAGGCATGCACCACCACACCTGGCAAATTTTTTTTGTTGGTTTGTTTGTTTGTTTGTTTTTTGAGACAGAGTCTTGCTCTGTCACCGGGGCTGGAGTGCAGTGGCTGGATCTCAGCTCACTGCAAGCTCCGCCTCCTGGGTTTACGCCATTCTCCTGCCTCAGCCTCCCGAGTAGCTGGGACTACAGGCGCCCGCCATCTCGCCCGGCTAGATTTTATATTTTTTAGTAGAGACGGGGTTTCACCGTGTTAGCCAGGATGGTCTCGATCTCCTGACCTCGTGATCTGCCCGTCTCGGCCTCCCAAAGTGCTGGGATTACAGGTTTGAGCCACCGCACCCAGCTAATTTTTGTGTTTTTAATAGAGACGGAGTTTCAACACGTTGGCCAGGCTGGGCTCAAACTCCTGACCTCAGGTGATCCANTGGCCGGATCTCAGCTCACTGCAAGCTCCGCCTCCCGGGTTTACGCCATTCTCCTGCCTCAGCCTCCCTAGTAGCTGGGACTACAGGCGCCCCCCACCACGCCCGGCTAGTTTTTTGTATTTTTTAGTAGAGACGGGGTTTCACTGTGTTAGCCAGGATGGTCTCGATCTCCTGACCTCGTGATCTGCCCGTCTCGGCCTCCCAAAGTGCTGGGATTACAGGTTTGAGCCACCGCGCCCGGCCAAATTTTTTGTATTTTTAGTAGAGATGGGGTTTCACCATGTTGGCCAGGCTAGTCTTGAACACCTGACCTCAGGTGATCTGCCCGCCTCGGCCTCCCAAAGTGCTGGGATTACAGACATGACCACTGTGCCCAGGCTGTATTTGTGTATTTAACTGTAAGTTACTGCCTCATAAAAGCCAGCAGGAATTTGGAGAGGGGGAGAAGATGCCCTAGAAATATAAACATAGTGTTCACCTCCCACAGTTCATCTCCACATTGTTCTCATATGTTAAAATGAGACAATCTACCAAGGAGAAGGGGGCATCTTGTCCGTATGTACCTGAGGAGTTGCACATTAATATGAAATAAGAGCCTTGAAAATTTCCAGAAGGGTCATTAGAAATTGTTTCACCCACCCCTTTTAATCTAAACAGGTGTATTGTTGAACACCAGCCCTGAGGAGCCCTCTGTACACTGCTCTGTGGGCAAAAAAGTGTGGCAAATGTGAGTTCCACATTCTTCTCTTGGGGGCTCATGGTGAATGTGAGTGTGGTAGTCTGGAGGTAGCAATTGGCCTCACCCCTCTGCCCCTCTGGGTTCTGAACCACCCACAAGCCAGAGGAGGAATGAAATGCTTTGTTATCCCCAAATGCAGGGTTTCTGGCACATTTGGGATGACCTATGGTAGAGGAAGGCTTTGTGTTAGTTCACTAGGAAGTCTGGAATCCAGACATCGACTTCTGCTTTGATAATATATGGACCAGATGTTCTAAAGGAATTCTCTACACAAGACAACTAAATCCTAAAGAAAATAAAATTTTATTGGTGGGATTACAAGAAGCAAGGGAAATCTCCAAGGGGCCAAAAAATTATGTTAAAGCTTAAGCAGATGAGACAAACATGCATAAGGGAACATCAGTGTGACAATCAAGCACAAGTCTCGGGATAAGAGCAAGATGTGGGGATTGGACCTGACCCTCCACTATTAATCCAGGTAGCTAAAAACAGACAGTGCCTGTGGCTCTCGCAAGGCAAAAATGCAAAATCCTCTCTGAAAGAAAGCATTCTTAATCTATGTCCTCAGTATTCTCACAGATTAAGATTGGCCCAATATAAGCTCATAAATGAGCAAGCAACAAAAAATGAGCAGACACACTTGAAACCAAAGAAAATACATAAAATAGAACTATAATTATTGAAATTAGAACTCAGTAGGTATGGTTTTTCTTAAAAAAAAAAAAAAGCAGATTATCCACAGCTAAAAAGGGAAATTCATAAACTGGAAGATAGAGCAACACAAAGGCCAGAATGAGAAAATAAGACATTCAGAGCTGTGAAGGGCAGAATGTGATATTCTAACATATATTCTAATTCGAATTCCAGAAAATAAAACAGAGAGAGAATAAAAATGAGGCTATATTTGAAAAGGCAAAAACGGAGTTTTCCAGGACTAGTAAAGACATGAATCTACAGATACAAGAGTACCATTTACACCAAACTGACTAAGTAAAAAGAAGCCTATTCCTGGATACATTGTGGTAAAGCTACAGATCATCAAAGACAAACAGGAAGTCTTAAAACCAGCAGCAGATGGAAGAAATCAGCAACAACCCCCAGCACAGATGTAACAGTTAGACCAGCAACAACTGGACATTTTTTAAGAGTAGCAACAGAAGTCATCAAAATTCTCTCTTCATCTTGTTGAGAAAAAGAGAACTGTCAAGCTAGAATAGCAGATCTAACAAAACTGTATCTCAAGAATAAGAGCAAAATAAGGACATTTTCAGACTTCTAAAAACAAAGATTTAACCAATAGGCCAACTAAAATAATTTCTAAAGGATGTAGTTGAGAGAGAATGAAAACGAGCCCAAATAAGAAGACCTGAGATTCAAGAAGATTAGCAAAGGGGAAAAAGGAGAAAACATGTAGGTTCATCTAAAGAACCATTGTATTCATAAAATACAGTTGTCTAACAAGTAGGCTTAATAGAAAGAACTAAAGTCCTTAGCAACAAGAATGTGTCAATTAGGAGAGAAATGACCCGGGTTGAAGTACTCCAAAATCTTCATATCATCAGTCAGG
Organism: Rhinopithecus bieti; assembly: GCF_001698545.2. Classification (NCBI taxonomy): domain Eukaryota; kingdom Metazoa; phylum Chordata; class Mammalia; order Primates; family Cercopithecidae; genus Rhinopithecus; species Rhinopithecus bieti. Next base: position 1,906,129 of record NW_016805992.1, on the reverse strand, counting down.
GTGGGAAGGTGATGACAGTCAAGATACCAACATTACAGCCTGGGCAACACAGTGAGGCTCTATCTCTAGAAAATAAAAATTTAAAAAAAATTATCTGGTTATGGAGGTGCATGCCTGTAATCCAAGCTATTCATGAGGCTAGGAGGTAGGAGGATGCCTGGAGCCCTGAAGTTTGAGGCTGCAGTGAACTATGATCATGCCATGGCACTCCAGCCTGAGTGACAGCCTCTAAAATTAAAAAAAAAAAAAAAAGATACTGACATTAAAAGTTAAACTGACATTAAAAGTAAAAGATACTGACATTAAAAGTCTCATATGCATAGTAAAATTTCAAAGATAATAATTTAAAGAGTAAAAACAGAAGTTATAACTTCCATCTCAGGAAAGAAAAAAAAGTAATAAGAAAAAAAAACTTAATTTGTATAGACCAGAAAAGATAAATTATATATATGTGTGTGTGTATATATACATATATACACACACACATATAATGCAGTACCAATGAAACCTCAAAAAAGTTAAAACAGGAGAAACAATCCAAATAGATCAATAATCACAATAAATGTAATTGAAATAACCATCTCAGTTAAAAGAGATTATCAAATTGGATGGGGTGGAGGCAGGGAATCCAGCTACCTGCTGTTGAAAAAAAAAAAAAAAAAGCTAAAACGTAAAAATATAGGAAGACTTTAATATAGAAAGTAAAGAAATAGACAAAGATATTAGGCAAATACTAATAAAATAAAGGCGAGTGGCCATATTAACACCAAATAAAATAGCTTTTTAGTAAAGACTATATATTAGGGATAGAGAGAATCACTGCAAAATAATAAAGCATTTGCTTCTCCATGAAGATACGATTCTGAGAATATTTGCGTCTAGTCAAATAACTTTACAATATATACTGCAGATGCTTCTTCATACTTCTCTATGAAGGATCTCAGCTGGCCTCCCCCTAACAAGTGTGGAGAGAAATGACTGTGGGTGGCCAGGTCACCTGTTGGACACAGTGTCCCCAGCCCTGGTAAAAACGGCCAAGATATAACTTCTCCCCATCTTTCTAGAGATATGAGTCATTCTTCTTTGAATGGGGAGTAAAGAGGTCAGAGCTGAAGCTTCTTTCCCATAATCCCTTGAGAAGGCAGAAGTGTAGATTAAGTTCCTACTTTACAGGCTGGGGACAGGAACACTGAAAAGAATAAAGAAACAATTTGTAGCTGGGTGTGGTGGCATGTGCCTGTAGTCCCAGCTACTTGGGAGGCTGAGACGGGAGGATTGCTTGATCCCAGGAGATCGAGGCTGCAGTGAGCTATGATCACACCACTGAACTCCAGCCTGAGTGACACACCAAGACCCTGTCTCTAAAAAGAAAAAATTAAAAGAGAAACAATTTGAATGGAAAACGCAGAAACCTTGACTTTGTTGAACCTAATATTCCTCTGATTTTTTTTTTCTTAACACAGATCTACAGAATTTTGGCAAACAGAGACCTGATCCAACCCTCTCATTTCAAAGATGAGAAAACAGAAAATGTACAGAGAGGTGACGTGGCTTGCCCGAAGTCATACAAATAATGTATTTGCATGTACATATAATCATTAATGTTTACAAGGGGACCTGAGAAAGATTGAGAAAACTAATGAAATGTTAAAATGGCAAATTCTCCCTCAATAAAGAAAAAAGCCTCTATCAAACAGCCCCATTAAATTAAAAAATGCACTCCAATAGGTCTGCTTTCTCTCCGCAAAGGGCTAGCAAACAAGAAAGGCATAGCATGCTGTGCACGGCATTGAAATGTCAGATAGCTGCTGACTCCAGTAATTCATCATTGAATTGAAAGCATTACATATGGGAAGAGCAAAAATCTAATTCCACCTCATTTCAATAAGAATTGATCTAGGGTTCATTACCTAAAGTAATTTTTACTAACACAACTTTGAATGCATCCTCCAACAAGGGTTAGAATCTCTCCCATGATAGCCGGAGTTGATCAGGGGAAATTTTCATGCAGATAAATGCTGCCTGCTAAGTTGCAGATTCCTTGCGTTCCATTTAACTAAGCTGTTTTTCTGTTTTAATGTTTGCTTAATGTTGGAGAGGAAGGTTGGAGAGGGCTGGGAAAACTGGAGTTAGGGGTTATTTTTAAAAGAGATCTAGGGGCCAGGCGCAGTGACTCATGCCTGTAATCCCAGAACTTTCACAGGCAGAGGCAGGAAGGGTGCTTAAGCCCAGGAATTCAAGACCAGCCTGGGCAACGTAGCAAAACACTATCTCTAAAAAAAAAAAAAAAAAAATTAAAATTAGTCGGACATGGTGGCATGGACCTATATAGTCCCAGGAAGGCTGAGGTGGGAGGATTGCTTGAGCCCCCAGGTCAAGGCTCCAGGGAGCTGTGATCATGCCACTGCACCGCAGCCTGGATGACAGAGTGAGATCCTGTCTCAAAAAAGGGGTCGGGGAGGGGAGGGGATCTAGGATCTCAAATGCAGATTCATTTGTCTCCGTGAGCTGTGCGGCCTTAACTGCACTTCTCTAACTCTAGTCCTTCATCTATAAAAATACTTATATTTCATGTGATAATTGAATAAGAAAATGGATGTAAAGCATTTCACAGAGGTTAAAGTTCTTGATGAAAGGTAGCTTTTAAAAAGCTCATAAACCGTTTACTAGTTCATGATCTCAAGATATTAATACCTACCTGACCTAACAGCCTTTAAAAGAGTGAATGAATGTGTGCGGTATGCAATGACTGTTAGTTCCAATCTCCTCCCCTTTGAGTGGGCTTAAGTGAAATCCTCCAAGATCCAAATGTACCGAGGCTTGTGTCTGACTGGCCCCAGCAGGGAGACTCAAACTTTCATCAAGAACCTTAACCTCTGCTAGCTGGACCAAGATACCTGATTCCTTAAGCAAAATAAACAATTCCTCTATCTCTTTCTTCTTTTTTTCTTTTTGAGATGGAGTCTCACTCTGTCACCCAGATTGGAGTCCATCGGCTCAATCGTGGCTCACTGCAACCTCCACCTCCTGGATTCAAGCGATTCTCCTGCCTCAGCCTCTCAAGTAGCTGGGATTACAGGCACATACCACCACACCCAGCTAATTTTTGTATTTTTAGCAGAGACGGGATTTCGCCATGTTGGCCAGGCTGGTCTCGAATCCCTAACCTCAGGTCATCCACTTGCCTCAGCCTCCCAAAGCGCTGGGATTAAAGGCATGGGTCACCCCACTCGGCCTCCTCTCTTATTAAATAGGTTTTTCTAGGCTCAAAGAACAGACCTCTGGCTAAATTCAGAAGTTCTCAACGTTGAATACTCACTGCGATGATCAGATGAGGGAGTAGGGGGCTTCGAAAAACTCTGTGCCTAAGCTGTACCCAAAGCCAATTAGATTCTCTGGGCATGGGACCCAGATGTCAGTATTTTTTAAAGCTCCCAGATGCAACAACAAAAAATAAAATAAAATAACCCAATTAAAAAATGGGCAAAGGACTTGAATAGGCATTTCTCCAAAGATGGTATATAAATGGTTCTATGTTCCTGGAACAGGGGAGCCAAGACAGGATGTGGTGGGAGGTGGGCTAGGAAGATTTAGTCCTCAGAGTTCTGCCACGCACGGGTTTGAGGGCAATGGGGAGGGAGCCTTGGAACGTGTTAAGCAGATGAGTAATCTAGTCAGATTGACATTTCTGGAAAATTACTCTCACTACAAAATAAAGAGTAGGTTGGATGGCATGTGACCAGAGGCAGAAAGACCAGTTGGGAGTTCATGGGAGGACCCAAGGTCAAACGTTTCTAGTACAGTGGCTCTTACACATGCCTGGAAATCTTCTTCAGGGCTTGCTAGAACACAGATTGCTGGACCCTGCTCCCCGTCTCTTTGATTTGGTAGCTCCGGGGTGCAACCAAGAATTCGCATTTCTAACAAGTCCCCAGGAAATGCAGGTCCTGCTGGTCTGGGGACCTGACTTTGAGAACCACTGCTCTAGGTGGTAGTGATGTTAGAAGGGAGGTTCGTTTGGAAAGAAGCTTCACAGTTCTAGGTTGGTGGTTCTAGGTCAAGATTTAATGCTGGCTGCACATTAAAATCACCTGGAGAGCCTGGGCCCCACCACACCCCCTTCACTGATTCATGTGATCTGGGGTAAGGTCTAGGTGTGAGCACTGAAAAGCCCCCAAGTGACTCTAATGTGAAATCGGGGGTGAAAACCAATCCTTGCTGCTCAAAGTGTGGTCCACGGCCCAGCATCTTCAGCACTATCTGGGAATGAATGAGAGCTGCATCCCAGACCCATGGAACCAACCATTCTAACATAATTTTCCAGTGGTTCCTTTGCACGTGAAAGTTTGAGAAGCATGGATGTAAATAGCATCTGGCCTGAAATGGGATTCCAGAAACAGCTGGAAGCACAGGGGAGGTGGAATCCAGCTCCCAGGATGATAACCTGGACAAGGACTCTGGGGAGAAGAGAGATTCATTCATTTATTCCGATGGACTATATTGACCTTCACTGTGTGCTGGGCATTGTGCCAAGTGCTACAGAAATATGAGGCAGGCACCTGGCCTCAAGGCCAAGAAGACACGACAATAAAAAATGAAAGGCCAAGAGCTCTCACGCTGAAGCTCTAGAGGTGCTTCTGAACCACGGCCAGTCAGCAACTCCAACACCAGCTCCCTGGGAGCAAGGACGTGTCCCCGGCACACGACATGCCAGGCACCTGCCAGATTTCCATAAATGTTCGCTGAAAGAATGCCAAATTCGGTGGCATTGGAGGTGGACCTTCCAGGTGGGGAAAAATTACTATGGGCAGAAATGAGCCAGGACTTTGCAAATGGACGGACCCTCCCAGGGCCATACCAGGTTATGGCAAAGGCCAGGATGTGTGCGAGGGACCACAGCGCATGGTGCCATTTGGCTGGATCTAGATCTGGTCAGCACTCTTTCTCTGCACAGAGCCAGAGAGTAAACATTTCAGGCCTTGTGGGCCATGCAGTCTCTGTTGAAACAATCTGACTCTGTCCTGATAGTGTGAAAGCAGACAAAGACAATCAGTAAACACATGGGTGGCTGGATTCCAGTCAAACTATCTACAAAAGCAGGCTGCAAACCAGATTTGGCCCGAAAGCCCCTGATCTAGAACGAGAGAGGAAAAAGCTGGAGATGAAGCCGCAAAGGTAAACTGGAGGTCGTTAGGAGATCACAGAAGACCTTGGCTACTAAGCAAGGTAGGGCAGACCTTGAATGAGCAGTGGGAAGCTCTGTGTTGGATATCAAAGTGAAAGGGTCAGCTTGGAGAACTCCATCAGACAGAAATGTGTGAGATAAGACCAGGAGCTGGGGGAGGAGAGGTGGGGTCAGGGGGACCTTTAGGAGATCTGGGGTGGTTCCCAAAGTTCTGGACAACCAAGAGCCAGAGCAGTGACACTCAAAGAGAAAAACTGGGGTGCAAGAGAGGCTTTGGTGGCCAAGGGTAGGGAGGGAAAAGGAGGGGTTGGTTGGAAACTGCATTTTCTGGTCACTGGGGTGATGAAGAGCATGCTGTAGGCAAAGACAGGGAAGCTGGCAGGATCTTGGGGAGTGAGGATCTGGATCTGGAAGCTCAGGGAAAGCATGTTGAACCCAGCAAAATCCGAATCTGAGACAGCATGAGGCCCTCCATCAACTCCCCATCCCCCCAACCCTCCCACCCCAGCACACACAAGCGCAGAGGCAGCTGGAGACAACATTTGAGAAAAGCAAGAGAAAAAGGTTAAAATGCAGGGCTAGACTGGCTGCTGTTGTTTCCAAAGATATGAATCTGAGAGATGGAGCTCACCCCAGGCTGGGGTGAATCCTGGCACTCTGGGGCCAGAAGGAGCTTCAGAGCAGCACTCCTCAAACCTCAATGTGTCGCAAACCCCCTAGAGAGGCTGTTAAGTAAGGTTCTGCTGCAGCAAGCTGAACGCAAGGCCCAGACCTTGCAATCTCAACAGGAGCCCAGTGGTGCCAATGCTGCTGGCCCAGCACCACGCTTTGAAAATCGAGACTATGAACTCATTCCTTTAACTTCTGTTGTCACCCAAACAAGGACAGTAAGAATCACTGTGCTACCATTTGTTGAGTGGCTAATACACACTAGGCCCTGGAGATACTGAGAAAATAGCAAAATGAACTCACATTTCAGCCCTTGCTGTGAGCCAGGCACTGCCCTAAGAAACCCCCATCAGTGACTCATCTATTCCTCGCAGGGGAAGGACCCGCCACGAGGCAGGCTTCACAAGTGCCCCCGTTCTCCAGACGATTTAATGGCCTGAGCACAAGGCAGCCACACTGCAGAGCTAGAACTCCATCGTTGCACCCAAAGAGAACAGCAACAGACCACCTAGGCAGGCTATGAGTCCCCCTAATTGAGGCCACCTCTCCGGGAAAATTTAAAACTAAGGCAAGCTCTTCAACTACATCGGACTCAAGGCATCATGAATCTCCTGAGTGAGGTGGGGTGCAGGGATCACGTATCTGCTAGCATCAGGGACACCCACGGGGCCATGTGGCTAGGATTTCACCCACGGACAGTTCTTTCGCGTTGCTTCTGAGACACTAAAGCACTACGCCCTTAGAAGAGACACTTCCACGGAGCCCCTGTAATGCAAATAATTACCCCCAAATAAAGGGGAAATAATCTGGTGGAGAATTTTGGAACTAGTGCGTATTTGATGGGCATGATTTTCAGAAGCGACTCCCAGCCCCTTCGTCCGGGTCCTGGGGTGCGGTCCCCGCCGGGCGTTGCGATACTACCACCTAGTGGCAATGCGGAGATCTGCTGCGGAAGTCGAAGCGTCCAAACCCCCAAAACAACAGGGGAGGCTGCATTCTGTTAACACCAGTCTGGGCGGTGGCTGTTTTTAGCTGGGTCTCTCCTTCTGTGCCACTTTCATCAAGGAAACTGGCTCTCTAGACCCAAAAAAAGCTGCGACGTGCTCTGCAAAAGCTGTTTGAGGGCCAATTTTAGCTGCATTTCTTGGAATTTGGGCTCCCAGGAGGAAGGAGGGATGTGCGGTTTCAGGAAGCTGTGCATCTTCTTCCTGGAGGCTGTTCTGGCCATGAGATCATGGATCCCTTAGGGTTCTGCACTGCACCCTGCAAAGGAATATTTGGGTTTTATACGCAGCAGCAACTGTGTCCTGAGAGCTTTACCATGTACTAGCAAGAGCTTTATGTGAATCATGTCATTGATGTTTCCAAATAACCCTACAAAGACATTTAGAATTATGCCCATTATACAGATGAGGAAATCAAGAGTTGGGAAAATGACTTGGCCAAGGTCATAGAGCTGGTACCTCTCAGAGAGCCATGATTTCAACTCCAGAGTTTGTCCTCTACACCCAGAACCCAAACAAAGCGATGGATCAAGCGTTGAAAGTCCTGGGTTCACCCACACTCCACTGCCAATTCACTGACTTTGAGCAGGTCATTTAACCTCTCTGGGTCTCATTTTCCTCGATGATAAAACGGGTGTGTTCCTCCTAGATCCTGCTTCACAAGGTTGTATGAAGATCCAAGAAGAAATGTGATATCCTTTCATTCAGTGGTTCTGTTTCCTGGCCGAGGGGACATCAGACTCCCAGAGTCTTCCACAGATTCCAGGAGATAGATGGGAATAGGCTCAGGATCCTGCAATATGAAAGTCTGCTCCATGAGCTGGGGACTGCCATTTGTTTGATTACTGTTGTGCAAAGAGCTTAGTTAGCCCTTGGTAGGAAACTGAAGAGATGACCGCCTACTGTGTGCCAGGCCCTTATGCTATGCACTGGGGGTGCAAACATAAGTGAGACATAGAGATCATGGCCATGTGGCAGAGACTGACAGGTAGCCATGTGGACCCCTATACATTAAGGACTGTGATGGAACAGACATGGGGTGGAGGAAAGGGATATGGAATCATAGAAGGACCCCAACTAGCTTGAGATGATAGGTGCCAGAGAAGCCTTCCTACAAGATCTGACTCTAGTGGAGCCCACAAAGCTGTTAATCAGGTAAGAAAGGGAAGAAAAAAAGACTCTTGAGAGATCTGCAAGCCACATGACATGCCAGTACCATGGAGGTCAACCTGACCCAAAGACAGAAGCTTTACCAGACTGCACCATCTCCAGAATCCCAGAAATCTCTCAAGTTCCTTCCCTTCCCCCTGCTTTCCAAAGCAACCAAGTCACTATTCACCTAATAACAAACAACAACAACAACAAAATTCGCCTTTGTCCGTATCAGCCAAGGTCCAATTTCATGCCTTAAGATTTTGGATAGGTCATTGGAAGGCTATCCATCCCTGCTGCCCCCATGCCAAGCCTCAAAATGCTAAATTAAATATAGGTAAAATGACAGGCTCACTTTTCCCATCTTTTACCTTGCTTGCAGATGACTGTCACCTAGCCGGGGACCTGCAGGTACAACTGTTTAATACTTCAGTAGTTCTTCACCGGGACAATGTTGTCCCCCAGGAAATAGCCAGCAATGTCTGGAGACATGTTTGGTTGTCATAACCAGCGGGTGGGAGAGATGTTGCTACAAGCGTCTGGTGGGTAGAGGCCAAGGACACTGCTCAACATCCCACAGTGCGCAAGACAGCCCCTACCACAAAGAACGATGTGGCCCAAGACACCACTAGTCCAGAGGTGGAAAAACTCTGTTGTATCCTGTGTTGAGCTGACCGTGGAGGGCACTAAAGGAAGCCATCAGGCCACTGCTGAGCCAGTCAGAGTCCTCCTGGATAGATATGGAGGGAAAGGGGATGTGGAGTTTTCTATCTGACTTTATTTTCACTATATTGCATTAGTCGTCCATGTGATTTTCAATATTTTACCCCATCACCAACCACCAACACTGCCCCAATTCCTGAGGAAGATCAGATGGTATCTCAGCCCTTCCCTATTCTGCATTCATTCTACCCACATGGAGGGAACACCTAATGCATGCGAGGCACAAAATGGTGACTAAGGCATAGCCTCTGCTCTCGGAAGCGTTCGGTCTCCTGCAGAAGGCAAGTTTGGCCCCTTATGTGCCACGACGCCAGGGCCGCCACTTCTCACCTTGTAGTCTATGGGAATGGCGCCCCTGGAGGGCGGCTTCAGAAAAGCAGGCGAAGTTGCCTCTTTGGGGCTGACCAACATGGCAGCCTCTGAAAGGCTAGAAAACAGGAAAAGGTAGATCAGTGGGGAGGCGGAGCCTTCGCTGTGCCTCAAAGGCAATGGGGGAGGACAAGGGACAGACAGCGAATAATATGGACAGAGAGTAGAATGAACAGATGTCTAATAGATACCAACAAGAGTGTCAGATACAAAACCACTATAATAGGGGCTGCAATACCACTTTAGTATATAAAGCTCACTCAGGACTTACAATGTGCTAGGGCCCTTCATGAATTATCTTGCTTTGCCCAAACATGAACCCTGGAAATAGATATTATTATCATCTGCAAATTGCAGATAAGGAAGGTGAGGCTCCTTAATTAGATATTTTACTCAAAGCTGCCCAACTCAAAGGTGGCAGCGCACAAAGTGGACTGTGAATGTTGATCATATGAACTTAGTCATTCTTGTCACACCCGACTAAAAAAGAGTTGAGAAGTCAGGTGGGGGAAAGGCACTCAGGACGCATAATGTTGCTGCAAGAATGTTATTCTCTGCAAGCCCAGCTGCTGAGACTGCCTGTTGTAACCTGAGACGAGTTTTATCAATAGCTGCTGAGATAAAGTGCTGCAACTCTAGGACTAATTTCATCTACTGCCATCTCCCACCAATCAAGCTTGCCAGCTCCCCAGAAACTTCTAGAGCCAATGAACATTCTCAAAGAGCAATACATAACATTTCTCCTTGCCATAAAACCTCCAACCTCCTCTTTGTTCTTCAAGTGTACCAAAGTCTGCCCAGTCTGTGTGCATGCCCCAAACTGCCATTCTTTCTTCCCAAATAAAACATAAAGAAATTCATCACTGCATTTTTATTCTGACTTTGCCAGAACCCATGGAGTCTAATTCCAAAAACTATATGCTTAACAATTCCCCTATTAGCTGAGAAGAAAACTGTTCAAAAGCCCAGTAAGCAATGAGCATATGAGAGTTCAGGGAGCTAGCTGAAGCAGAAAATTTACTGGAAGAAGTAAAAAGACAGGCTCTGAAAAGCATCAAATGCTGAGCTAAGCAGCCTGACCTTGACACTGTAGAACTGGGAAGGCACATAGGTTTCCTCCTGTGATCTACCCTACTTGATATCTAGCTACGGGGAGAAGCAGTAAGGAGAGGAGTTTGAGGCTTGCTGTTATTGATTAGTGATGTCTGCCTTGAGTGTAGGAATGGTAGATAACAGCACACTTAGCCTAGACTTGCCATCCCTGATGTGGGCAATGAGGAGCCATTACACGTTTCTGAGCAAGGAGTGCTTTAGTAGGACTACTCAGGCTATGACATGAAGAGTAGAGATCAGAGCAGAGAGCCCTGGGATTCTATGGAAAGCAGCATTTTCTTCAAAATATGAAACCTGCAAAAGGCAATCTGCTCCAACAAACTTGATCAAATATTTCTACAATTATCTCCACTCCCTGAATTCTTGTTTTAACTCTACTAACCTCATCCAAGAGTTCCAAGGAACTCCAGTAGTGCTTTCCCCCCACCCAAGAATATTACTCATTATAATTTGTTCTCATATAACTTTGACTAATTAGAACACTTGGAAAGGAAGGGGTGGCAGAAAGGCTCAGGGAATCACGAGAATAAGCAAGAATTATTTAATCACCACCTGGTTAGTCTAAATTACTATCCACAGTGTCCCAACATGGAGATATCTTCTCCAAAAGGTGACTTATTGAGAGGTGTGGAGTGAGGCAGCCAGTAGCCAAAGACCACTTTGAGGTGTCCCTCCCACAGCACACAAGCCAAAGAGTTCCTGTGCTGGTCAGGAAAAAAAACCCTGCCATGGCAAAGTCAACTGCAAGGTATTAACAAGACAGACTACAATCACAAAACAGAGACACAGGAATGAATCTTTATACATTCCTTCAACAAGTGCTTTTAACATCCCTACTGTGTGTCAAAATACCTTAGAAGTGATATAGACATCTTCCCACTTTATGTTGAATCCATCCCACAACATCCATAGTGGACCATGGTGACTAATGTCTTCAGAAGGCCAGCACATTTTCCTCCATTCCCCTTCTTCTAGTAACTTCTAGTAATTTCTACTCCCAATCACTGGGATGGATATATGACCCAGTCGGACCTGGACAATCATGCTCAGTGATTGTTCTAGGGGTGGACATATGATCTGAGCAGAGCCACGCAGAGTCCTCTCCTGAGACTTTCTCTTGTAGTCGGGGTTGTGAAGGAGGATGTGGAATCAGGAGCAATGGTGGCCATCTTCCCCACCACATGGACAAAGCAGAAGATGGAGCCAGGCAGAGGGACGCAGACAGTCTCCACCTCCTTCAATTCTGCAAACTATCTGAGAATTCTCTCCCTGACTACATGAACCAACACATTTCCTCCCTTGCTGATATGGGTTGACTGTGCCCCCAGCCAAATCTCATCTTGAATTGTAGCTCCCATAATTCCCACATGTGGTGGGAGGGACCTGGTAGAGGATAACTGAATCATGGGTGCAGTTTTCCCCATACTATTCCCGTGGTAGTGAATAAGTCTCACGAGATCTGATTTGTTTTGTTTTGCTTGTTTTTCTGAGACAGAGTTTTGCTCTTGTTGCCCAGGCTGGAGTGCAATGGCGCAATCTCGGCTCACCACAACCTCCACCTCCTGGTTTCAAGCAATTATCCAGCCTCAGCCTCCCAAGTAGCTGGGATTACAAGCATGCGCCACCACGCCCGGCTAATTTTGTATTTTTAGTAGAGACAAGGTTTCTCCATGTTGGTCAGGCTCGTCTCAAACTCCCGACCTCAGGTGATCCGCCCGCCTCTGCCTCCCAAAGTGCTGGGATTACAGGTGTGAGCCACTGCGCCCAGCCAGCTGATGGTTTTATAAGGGGTTTCCTCTTTCACTTGGTTCCCATTGTCTTGTCTGCCACCATGTAAGACATACATGCCTTTCACCTTTCACCATGATTATGAGGCCTCCCCAACCACATGGAACTGTGAGTTCATTAAGCCTCTTTTTCTATACAGATTACCCAGTCTCTGGTATGTCTTTATCAGCAGCATGAAAACGGACTAATACACTTGCCATAAGCTATCATCTCACCCCAGTTAAAATGGCTTATATCCAAAAGACAGGCAATAACAAATGCTGGTGAGGATGTGGAGCAACGGGAATCCTTGTACACTGCTGGTGGGAACATAAACTAGTACCACCACCACGGAGAACAGTTTGGAGGTTACTGAAAATACTAGAAGTTTCCAGAATAGTTTTGACTGATACATCATCCATGACTCACATCTCCATTTGGTATCCTCCAGGGATTGGGGAACTGATGGGGGACTCACTGTCTTGAGGTAACCCTTCTACTTTGAGGCACTTTGTCAGAAATCTCTTTCTTAGAAAAAGCCAAATTTTGCCTCATGGGTCCTCCAACCCTTGAATTCTGGTTCTGCCCTCTGGAGTTCCCCAGTCTGAATCTATGACACTGCTGTATAATATCTGCTAAATATGCATTTGCAAGATGCATGCCTTCCCTCAGGCACATCACACACATACACACACACACACACTAACCCCAAGCCTCCTCTTTGCTTGGACGAGCACCTGAGTTCATTCTACTGTTCTGCATTTGACATGGTATAATGGTGCATCTGCATTCAGGCAAGGCTGGATCTAGGGGAACACTTGAAATAAATCACCAGGACACTATCTCACCTTTTCTTTGTTCTAATTTCTTCAGTCTTGGCCATGTTCACAGATAAACTCTTCCCACCTAGAAAATGAACCTGACAGCTCACACATCATCTTCACAGCTGATTATACCGATTCACAGAAAGCAGCTCCCATGATGGGAAGGGTTCCAATTTGTCCAAGGTGGTGAAGGGGGGTAACATGCTTTTGTTGAGCCAATCATTGTGGCCAGAGGAATTGGGAATTCCTGTGGCCAGTCATGGGTGATGTGCCCATCTCTTAGTAGGGAGGAAGCAGGAAAAGGCTCCCAGCATATTGGATGTTACCAGAAAGCTGGGAGGAGAGGAATGGGAGAAAGGCAGAGGAAGTTGGCTTCAGAAGGGAACGCTCATAGTAAATAGTATCTGATCTACATGATTTGCAGAACTTCCACCTTCTAGGTCCTCTCCTGGACGTGGTTCAAGCATCACCCTCTAAGGGTGGTACCTTGGTCTGAACCAGGTCAGGAAACATAATTTCATTATCACCTTCTTTTCTAGTTTATTGAACCAACCCAGACTCACATTATCCCCTTGGAAGTCACATTTCATCCTCACTCCCACTGAAGTTACAAGCAACATGCATGCACACACACACGCAGGACACACAGCACATGTGCAAACACACACACAGACACATACATATTCACAAATATAAACACATATTTATATTCATACAACAGAAGACACTAAACACAGACATGGCATACACTGATATGAACATACGAATGTAAATATGCATGGCATATGCATTGTACACGATAAACACACGAGGCGATCCGACATGTACACACATGCAGGGCACACACATGACATACAAAGGATACAGCATACACATATGCGAGGTACAAAGATGTACCAGCATATGACGCGCACATTAACATATCTATTACAAGAAACACACACACAAACGGCATGTACACACGGCTACAGCAGACATTAGACAGCACACCGACAGCTCAGAAGGACACAGAAAGCATGTATACACGCATGCACATACAGAAACATACACTCACACAGAGACACATGTAAACACATCTACACGCATATACATACACATACACAAGGGCTCATCACATGAGCTGCTGAGAACGAAAGAACTCCTTACATCACCTGGTATGAAGACCCCACACGCCCACATGCCTTCAGGTCCATTCTCACTGCAAATAAGACTCCCCAGTTAAAAAAACCACCTGGGCGCGGTGGCTCACACCTGCAATCCCAGCATTTTCAGAGGCCGAAGAGGGCAGATCACAAGGTCAGGAGATCGAGACCATCCTGGCTTATACGGTGAAACCCCGCCTCTACTAAAAATACAAAAAACTAGCCGGGCATGGTGGCATGTGCCTGTAGTCCCAGCTATTCAGGAGGCTGATGCAGGAGAATCACTTGAACCGGGGAGGCAAAGGTTGCAGTGAGCTGAGATCGCACCACTGCACTCCAGCCTGGGCAATAGAGCAAGACTCCATCTCAAAGAAAAAAAAAAAAAAAGCCATGTGGTTCCCTCCCCACCTCCCAGAGCCTTCAGCCTAGCACTGGCTTCTCCCATCACCATGGAAACCACACCACCCCCAGCACTTGCCGTTCAAGGACTTTTGTGGCATTCCTGAATGTCAAAATGACATTGATATTTTCCAGAGAGGTGACCCTAATTTTGGATTCAACTCAAAGGACTCCTTGAAGATAGAATGCAGGCTGACTTCTCTGGCCCCAGGTGAGTCACCAGGGAAGGAAGGCAACGTTGTTGGTCTGCTTTCTTTGTGTTCCTGATCAGTTACAGCATTTTATGTTATAAAATGGGTCTCAGGAATAAAATCATGATTGATAAAATTGTGTGTTTTGGAAAGACGGGTGCTCTGAAGCTCCGAGAAATTAAATAATCAGCCTAAGGTCACACAGCAGAACGAAGACTTCTAAAAAAAATTTTTTTTTTTAATTTTTGTGGGTACATAGTAGGTATATATATTTATGGGCATATGAGAGGTAGAGACATGATTGATAGATAGATAGATAGATAGATAGATAGATAGATAGATAGATAGATAGATAGATGTTTTGTTTTGTTTTTTGGAGATGAAGTCTCATTCTGTCACCTGAGCTGCAGTGCAACGGCCTAATCTCAGTTCACTACAACCTCCACCTCCCTAGTTCAACTGATTCTCCTGCCTCAGCCTCCCAAGTAGCTGGGATTACACGCACCCACCACTACGCCTAGCTAATTTTTTGTATTTTTAGTAGAGACGAGGTTTCACCATGTTGGCCAGGCTGGTCTCCAGGGAAGACCACTAGAACTCCTGACCCTGTGATTCACCCCCCTCGGCCTCCCAAAGTGCTGCCATTACAGGCATGAGCCACTGTTCCTGGCAAGATAGTTTTAGAAATTTTTATAAAGGTACACAATGTATAATAATCACATCAAGGTAACGGAATATCCATCACCTCAAGCATTTATCCTTTGTATTATAAACAATATAATTACACTTTTAGTTATTTTTAAACGTACAGTTAAATTGTTGACTACAGTTACCCTGTTGTGCTATTAAATACTAGATCTTATTCACTGTCTATACCATCCCCATTTCTCTCTCCACCACCACCACCTATGACCTTTCCTAGCCTCTGGTAACCATCCTTCTACTCTCCATCTCCATGAGTTCAAGTGTTTTAATTTTCAGCTCCCATGGATAAGTGAGAACATGTGAAGTTTGTCTTTCTGGGCATGGCTTATTTCACTTAACATATTGACCTTCAGTTCCATCCATGTTGTTGCAAACAACAGGATCTCATTCTTTTTATGGCTGAATAGTACTCCATTGTGCATATGACCACATTTTCTTTATCCATTCGTCTAGAATCAGGATTTGAACCCAAATTTGAGCCCAAGGCTCTGGACTTCCTTCCTGCATATGCTCCCACTCCGTAATGCTCCCTTTTCATGATTGGGTAATTAATATTTTGAACCTAATGCAGGATTCTTTTTTTATTATTATTATTTTTGAGACAGAGTCTCACTCTGTTGCCCAGGCTGGAGTGCAGTGAAATGATCTTGGCTCACTAACCTCTGCCTCCTGGGTTCAAGTGATTCTCATGCCTCCATTTCCCAAGTAGCTGGGATTACAGACTTGTACCACCACGCCTGGCTAATTTTTGTGTTTTTCGTAGAGACAGGTTTCACCATGTTGGCCAGGCTGCTTTCGAACTCCTGACCTCAGGTGATTCACCTGCCTTGGCCTCCCAAAGTGTTGGGATTACAGGTGTAAGCAACCACATCCAGCCTACTTCTATTATTATTATTGTAATATATACTGAAATAATTATGTAACTCACCATAATCTAGAATCCATGGGAGCTCTGAGCTTGCTCTCCTGCAACTAGATGGTCCCATCTGAGGGTGATGGGAGACAGTGACAGATCATCAGGCATTAGATTTTCATAAGGAGCACACACAACGTAGATCCCTCACATGCAGATGAGGAAACCCAGGCACAGAGACGCTGAAGTCATGCTGGCGTGTGCAGGCCATCTGAGGGCAGAGTCTTCTGCTTCTCAACCTCGCTCTGCTGCCAAGGAGAGATTAAGGAGGGGAAAATCCACTCTTCATTGGAGGCCAGTTCACAATAGCATTCGTGCTCCTATAAGAATCTAATGCTGCTGCTGATCTGACAGGAGGCAGAGCTCAGGCAGTACTGTGAGCAATGGGAGCGGCTGTCAACACAGAAGAAGATTCACTGGATCACCTACCACTCATCTCCTGCTGTGCGGCCTGGTTCCTAACAGGCCATGGACCAGTAGCGGTTCGTGGCCTGGGGGTTGGAGACTCCTGCTGTAAGACCTACCCTCAGTGGTGACTCTCTCCAGACCTCCAATGCAAAAAGGATTTTCCCCTCCTTCATCTCTCAGCAGCAGAGAGTGGTTGAGAAGCAGAAGACTCTGCAGTGATGGCCTGCACACTCCCAGCACAATTTCAGCCTTTCTGTGCCTGGGTTTCCTCATCTGAAAAACACTCATAACAATAGTACCTTCATCAGAGGTTATATCAACGGTTAGATGAGTTAATAAGTTCAGCATTTAGAACAGTGCCTGGCACGTAGTAAGTGCTATATGTGTGATAGTTAGATTTGATAAAATCTTTTTCATACCTATGCTCCCCAAATCCTTGCTGGGTTGGTTGTCATTCCCCGAGAGCCCTTCCTCTGTGACCCCTATTCCTGCCTCCTAAAAGCCTAGCACAAGGTCTTGCAAATAGTGACTATCCTATGCAGGGACACTGACTGGATAACTTTGCATTTCTTCTGTTATCTGCCTGGATAGACACAAACTGGAACCAGACCAGTTACAAGAGTGAAGAGGTTATTGTTACAAGTAACATATTTTGGAAGTTATTTCGCCCTTCAGGAATTATTTAATGCTTCTGGAAATGTTCAGAAGCCACCACTGCATTGAAAATTTACAGAGATGACTGTGTGTGGCTGTAGAGGGAGGGCCTTGAGATCATTTTACTACCAATTCCCATGCAGTTGGGTGGGGCTAAGAGTCTCCCAGCTGCCCACTGCCTCCTTCAAGCTGTTTCAGCCCCAACTGCTTCCAAATGCTGTCCCTGACACCTACAGTGTGGGACGCCCTTAACCCAGAGGCTGTGGTGTGCCCCCGTTCCCCCATGAGGCACTGACAACTCTTCCCGGCCTTGTGTCAGGCACAGATTCAATAAATACCCATTCATTCTTTGATTGATCAATTAAGGACCTCAGAACAAGGTGTTAGCAGACGAGATCTGCGCCTGTCTGCCGGAAGAGGAAGAGGAGGAAGAAGAGGAAGAGGAAGAGGAAGAGGAAGAAGAGGAAGAGGAAGAAGAAGAAGAAATGTATTCTCTTGCAGTTCTGGAGGCCAGAATTCTGAAATCAGGGTTTCAGCAGGATTGGTTCCTTCTGGAGGCTCTGGGGCTGAATGTGTTCCATTCCTCTCTCCCTGCTTCTGCAGCTGCCGGGGATCCTCGGCATTCCTCAGCTTGTGGATGAATCACTCCAATCTCTGCCGCCCTCTTCACATGGCCTTCTTCCCTCTGAATTTGTTATCTCTGTGTTCAAATCTCCTTCTACTTTTCCTTTGCATCAGGGCCCACCCCAATCCAGTATGACCTCATCTTAACGCGATTACATCTGCAAAGACTCTGTGTATTATCTTTTTTTTTTTTTTTTTTTTTTTTTTTGAGACAGGGCCTTGCTGTGTACCCAGGCTGGAGTGCAGTGGTGTGATCACAACTCACTGCACATCAACCTTGAATATGGCTTTATTTCCTAATAAGGCCATATTCACAGGCACAGAAGTTAGCACTCAGATGTAATATTGCAGGGTCGGTGCGGGGGGACACAACTCAATGTGGTGACAGCAGGTCACCACAGCTCTGACCTTCCACTTCCTCTTGTATATAGAGGAAACAATAGCCCCTACTTGCTCTGGAGGATTCAGTGGGTGGGTCTACTGAAAGCACCCAGCCCAGCCGGGTGTGGTGGTGCACACCTGTAGTCCCAGCTACTCAGGAGGGTGAGGCAGGAGGACGGGTTAAGCCCAGGAGTTCAAGGCTGCAGTGAGTTATGACTGCACCACTGCACTCCAGCCTGGGTGACAGACAGAGACGCTATCTTTAAAAATAAATAAATAGGCCTGGTGCAGTGGCTCATATCTGTAATTCCAGCACTTTTGGGAGGCTGAGGCAGGCAGATCACTTGAGGTCAGGAGTTCAAAACCAACATGGCAAAATCCCATCTCTAATAAAAATACAAAAATTAGCTGGGCATGGTGGCAGGCGCCTGTAATCCCAGCTACTCGGGAGGCTGAGGCAGAAGAATCGCTGGAACCCAGGAAATGGAGGTTGCAGTGAACGGAGATTGCACCATTGCACTCTAGCCTGGGTGACAGAGCGAAACTCTGTTAAAAAAAAATTAAATTAAATTAAAATAAATAAATAAATAAAAACAGATATAAAGTACCCAGCTGGTAGACCTGCAAAAGCCCAAGGTACTGCAGTATTCTCTGTCACTGGCCATGGCCTAGGTCCCAAGGTTCTCGGCAGCTGGGAAACGCCTTCTTGGGGCCCGAGTCCAAGAGACCTTCCTGGAGAGATCTTCCACAAAGGGGACCCAACTGGCAGCAAATGGAAAGTTCTACGGGCACCTAAACTAGGGCTGTCAACCTTCAATGTTACAGAATCTCCAGGTGCAGGTTGATGGGAGGTTGAAATAGCTGGTACCCAGCAGCACCCTGACGGCTGAAAAGAGCAAAGAAATCCTGCTTGCTCTCACTCTCTCTCTCTTTCGTCCGAAACACACACACACACACACACACACACTCCCACTGCCCCCGTTCTTCTAGCAATTCTCAGCCAAGGTGTGGTGTGTTGCGAGCAGTTGTGAGGTGTATTAGCAACTAATCTGTTGCTAATCACAGAATGCCAAATGTGGCAAATATATGTACGAGTAGATACAAGGTTATTCCTGTGAAATATCACTTCCACTCTTGCATTCTGATTAGGTTTCTTCAGTGGGAAAAGAAAGGAGAGAATTTACTGCCACTGCAAGAGGGAGGATGTCTCCACCCATGATGGAATAAAAAGCCTGCGACCACTTCATTGTATTCCATGCCCTGAGGGGCACGAATAGAAATATGATGCTTTCTTCTGTGTAACATACATAGGTGCCATATACCATGCTTGGAGGGAGACCTTGGGTGAGGAAAGGAAATACAGATGGCCAGGAAAGATCAAGAGAGATGCAAAAATGTAAACAGAAACAGAAGGCACCATTATTTACTCACTCACTTGGCAAAAACATGTTAAGTTTGATCCTAACAGGTATTGGCAACAATGCAAAGGTGCAGAGAGGGGTTCATTCAAACGTGCTTGTGAAACTACCCCTAGCATCCCACAGATATGTTATAACTCAGCCAGGTGCAGTGGCTCATGCCTGTAATCCCAGCACTTTGGGAGGCCAAGGCCAGTGGATCATGAGATCAAGAGTTCAAGACCAGCCTGGCCAAGATGGTGAAACCCCATCTCTACTAAAAATACAAAAATTAGCCGGGCGTGTGTTGGCACATGCCTGTAATCTCAGCTACTCAGGAGGCTGAGGCAGGAGACTCACTTGAACCCTGAGGGCAGAGGTTGCAGTGAACCAAGATCACACCACTGCACTACAGCCTGGGTGACACAGCAAGACTCCATCTCAAAAAAAAAAAAAAAAAGAAAAAAGAAAAAAAGAAACAGTATAACTCACCCAGATCACGGTATTCAGACAAGACGCCAGACCCCTCGTCCATCACGATTGCTTCCTTACTCCTCCCTCGTTCTCCTTTTCCCACCTTCCCCAGTCCATGAATCTCATCATTTTAGCTGGTCAGGGAGACAGATTTGAGACTGATCTCCTGTGTCTTTGGCCTTCTTCCCTGGTAGTACTCATGTTGGCGACTGGCTCTCTGTGCAGCAAGCAATGGGACCTGGACCAAACCCCTAACATTTTGGTAACGTGGTTCAGAGGACTGAGGTTGATATGACCATTTGGGAGACCTTGTGGGATACAGATACCATTACCTTTCTGACCTCAATTCCTTCTACTCTCTGCCTTGATCACCAACAGGATGTGTCTTTTCCCAGGGTTAACAGCACCAGTCCTTCAGAAAAGCTGCCTGAATTAGGAAGTTCTGCTTCATCACTTCCTAGCTGTGTAAACTTAGCAGTTTCTTAAATCTTTCTGTGCCTCCATTTCTTCATCTGTAAAATGGAGATGATCGGCTGGGTGTGGTGGCTCACACCTGTAATCCCAGCACTTTGGGAGGCTGAGGCGGGTGGATTACCTGAGGTCAGGCGTTCAAGACCAGCCAGGCCAACATGGCAAAACCCCATCTCTACAACAAATACAAAAATTAGCCGGACATGGTGGAGTGGGCCTGTAATCCCAGCTACTCGAGAGGCTGAGGCAGGAGAATTGCTTGAATCAGGGAGGCAGAAGTTGAAGTGAGCCAAGGGCGCGCCACTGCACTTCAGCCTGGGCGACAAGAACGAAACTTCGTCTCAATAAATAAATAAATAAATAAATAAAATAAATAAAAATAAAATGGAGATGATGATAATAATACTACCCCACAAGGATTGTGTGAGGATTCATTAAGATAATGCATGTAGGCTGGGTGCAGTGGCTCACACCTGAAATCCCAGCACTTTGGGAGGCTAAGGAGGGCGGATCACTTTAGTCCAGGAGTTCGAGACCAGCCTGGACAACACAGTGAGATCCTGTCTCTACTAAAAATACAAAAAAAAAATTGCCAGGTGTGGTGGTGCATGCCTGCCATTCTAGCTACTCGGGAGGCTGAGGTGGGAGGATCACCGGAGCCCAGAAGGTCGAGGCTGCAGTGAGCCGTGATTGTGTCACTGCACTCTAGCCTGGATAACAAAGCAGGACCCTGCCTCAAAACAAAACAAAACAAAACAAAAATACAATGCACATAAAGTGCTTAGCACTGTGCTGGGACCAAGTGCGTGCTAAACAGAGGCCATCCATCATCATCACTCTTATTAACATCACTGTTATTTCAGATGTGCCAGTAGGGTCTCTTTTATTCCAAGTGATATATGCCAGTGTGCCAGGATTTAGTATTTCTGTACATGACACTTTTAGTCTGCTATAGACAGAGATATGGGATATGTTCACTCTGTTACTTATACCGATAGGGAAGGTGTCACTGTTGGTTACACACACAGCGATCAGGCACTTTACTCTGTTATTTTTAAGCCAGAGTTTCTGGATGTTATGTATGTAGTTAAGATATGTGTATATTTACTTCTCACAATCCCTACAGATCTGGTATGTTTGGGTTGGTTAAATATGCTTGGCTCCTGTCACAGGCATGCGCGGTGCTACAATCTCAGAAGAGATTGAGGAAGACATAACTAGAGTGACCCACTCCCCTAGTGTGCCTGGGACTGAGGGGTTTCCCTGGGGTCAGGACTTTCAGGTGTAAAACCAAGAAAGTCCTAGGCAAAGCAGGACTAGTTGGTCACCCTAGACACCGCCCAGGCCAGCACTCCCCACACACCACTTATTCCTAGCCCACATGCCTAACCACTTAGGAGCACAGATTCTGGAGTCAGGGGTCTGGTTTCAAATCTGGCTCCACCAGTCAGTCATGCAGCCTGGGAAAGTCATTGAGGTCTCTGCGGCTCCTTTTGCTCAAGTGTAAAATGGAGCTAATAATGGAACTAACTGCAGTGACTATGATAATTTAATGAGTTGATAAATAGAAAATGCTTAAAATCATGCCTAGCCCAGAGTAAGCACTCAATAAACCTTTGCTCTTATTGTTATTATATCTGCCACTACCTCTAGTATCTATTTAAATATTTCTAGATCTACACAACCTTAAAAGGCTTAAATGCATCTATTGTAAAATTAAATGGTACACCACTACCCTAATTGGAAAGCCAGTCCTGTTAGTCATCAATAGAAGGTAACTGTAAACATAAGTGTGTAACTATTTACCAAGTAGAAGCAGTTCACACCCCACTAATGGGATGCCGACATCCTTTGGAAACGCTGATTTCTAGCCCAGTTGCTCCATACAAGTGGAAATAGGCTGAGAAACAGAGAGGAACAAGGCAAGGTGGAGTCAGGGTTCAGAAGCCCGCTGTATGGACTCCACATCTAAGCCCATCACACTGTGCCCTAGGGCCATTAAGAAAGGGCAAGAAGGGCCAGGCATGGTAGCTCACGTCTGTAATCCCAGCACTTTGGGAGGCCGAGGTGGAGAGATAACTTGAGGTCAGGAGCTCAAGACCAGCCTGGCCAACATGGTGAAATCTCATCTCTACTAAAAATACAAAAAAAAATTAGCCAGGCATGGTGGCACATGCCTGTAGTCCCAGCTACCTGGGAGGTTGAGGCACGAGAATGACTTGAACCCTGGACGTGGAGGTTGCAGTGAGCCAAAATCATGCCACTGCACTCCAGCCTGGGCAACAGAGCAAGACTCCGAGAAAGAAAGAGAGGAAAGAAAGAAAGGAAAGAAAGAAAGGAAAGAGGGGAAGGGAAGGGAAGGGAAGGGAA
>NW_016805992.1:1876765-1882906 GCF_001698545.2 Rhinopithecus bieti | reverse complement strand
GGGAGGGGAGGGGAGGGGAGGGGAGGGTAGGGAGAAAGAGAAAGAAAGAGGGAAGGGAAGGGAAGAAAGGGGAAGAGAGGGGAGGGCAGGTGAGCGGCGGGGTGGGACAGGGCAGGGCGGGGCAGGGCAGGGCAAGAAAAAAGGAAGGGCGGGTAGGAGACAGTCATTTTCCACAGGTTGGCTCTTTTCAAGGCAGGTATCTAAAATGCCTCCAGTCGGCCCTCACCTAGCCTGGTTCACAACAGGGAGCTTAGAGTCAGGGTTAAGGTAACTCCCTGCATCAGCTCTGCCCCCTTAGAACAAGTCACTTCACCTCCCTGGGCCTCAGTGAACCCCATCTGCAAAATGAGCATCATAATGTCTGCCTCACAGGGTCACTGAGAGGATCAGACAGGATAAAGTTAAACACATCTGGTGGTTTTGAATGCATTCAAGAAACATTCCTGCTCACCATCTGGCTTTGTCAAATACTAAGAATTAATTTGTGGAAGCTTTTCACTACTTGGGAGAAAACGGTCTCATTCCCCTAACCGCAAGTGCCTCAATGAAAACTAGGAAAGATATATCATCAGAAAGCTTTTTAGAAAGCCAAGAAGGAAGCGATGTTAATTTTACCACTTTTAGGCAATTGTTCATTTTTTTTTTAATTGTACTTGAAAATCTGGGCTCCCACTTAAGAATACTTCAAACAGTGAGCTTGAATCACAGTACGAACTTCAAGTGACAGGCTTGTAATACAATTAGAGCAACTGCTTATTATCTTCCATTATTGAATAATATGTTCATTAGTAGCTCTCCCCTTCCCTTATTATAACATTCTCCTGCAAAAAAACAAACATAAACACCAAGACCCAGGATGTTGGAGAGCTGAACTTGACCACAGAGTGACCAGCAGCTGTACTGGGTGGGACCAGGGATCCAGCATTCGGTGGCTATATTAGTCCATTTTCACACTACTGATAAAAACATACCAAGACTGGGTAATTTATAAACAAAAAGAGATTTAATGGACTCACAGTTCCACGGGACTGGGAAGGCGTCACAATCATGGCAGAAGGTAAAAGGCACGTCTTACATGGCAGCAGACAAGAGAGAATGAGAGCCACGTGAGAGGGGTTTCCCCTAATAAAACCATCAGATCTCGTGAGACTTATTCATTACCACGAGAACAGCATGGGAGAAACCACTCCCATCATTCAATTATCCCCCACTGGGTCCCTCCCACAATATGTGGGAATTATGGGAGCTACAATTCAAAATGAGATTTGGGTGGGGACACAGCCAAACCATGTCAGTGGCCATGACCAAGTACACCCTGGAGTCACCCCTTTGATCTGCTGATCCAGGAGCCCTTGCCTGCCACGTTATATGGAGACAGAAGGAAATGAAAGGCCCTGCACATATTTTATCTGCTGCCATCCTCAACACATCCCTGTAAACTAAGTTTTATTACCATGTCTTCCCTTTCACAGATGAAGAGACTGAGGGTCACAGAGGTTCCTTGACGAGCCCAAGTCACACAGCAAGGAAATGTCAGAACCAGGATGCAAACCCTGCTCTGTCTGACTCCATTACACTAAGCCCAGATCTTTCAAAGGAAGATTTTTCTTCATTTCCCTTTGATATATGTTCCTGATAGCCCCAACAATCATTTCTCTACTTTGCAAACATGTGTGCCTGTGTATGTGCCCTTTTTCACCAAATAGGTAATCATCTATCTCCTCCTCCTTCTCTACCTCCTTCTCCTCTTCCTCTAACTTGGGCACCCAAGACAAGAAAGGGGGTGTCTCCACAGGATTATGAGAGACTGACTGTTTATGTCTATGTGCTCAGAGTAACAACAGAGGAGGGCTGTGCTTTCTCCCTCCTGGGGCTAAAACTGACTTTGTGGAAGAGCTAGAAAAAGTCATATAAATAGTTCTGGTACAGACCAACAACCAACAAACGAAAGGAAGGGGAAGGGGAAGGGGAAGGGAAAGAGAAAAGGAAAGGGAGGGAGGGAGGGAGGGAGGAGGGAGGGATGGAAGGAAGGAAGGAAGGAAGCAAGCAACATGGATAAACGGCCTGCATTTCCAGCCCGCCTGACTTGTGCCATGAATTTCAGATTCAAGACTGCAATACCAACTCTTACCTGAACTTCTAGCCTGTCAGCCTGCCCTACAGACTTCAGACTTTCCAACATCTACAATCATGTGAGCCAGTGCCTTAAAATACAGATGTGTGGGCCGGGCGTGGTGGCTCACACCTGTAATCCCAGCACTTTGGGAGGACGAGGCAGGTGGATCACGAGGTCAGGAGATCAAGACCACCCTGGCTAACACAGTAAAATCCCATCTCTACTAAAAATGCAAAAAATTAGCTGGGCGTGGCGGTGGGCGCCTGTAGTCCCAGCTACTTGGGAAGCTGAGGCAGGAGAATGGTGTGAACCCGGGAGGCGGAGCTTGCAATGAACCAAAATCAGGCCACTGAGCCTGGGCAACTGAACGAGACTTCGTCTCGCACGCGCACACACACACCCCACCATCATTGGTTCTGTTTCTCTGTAGAACTATGGTTAATACAGCAAATAAAGTAGACAGAGCCCCTGGGGGTGGAAACCATGGGGGAATTCATGAATGACACACCTACTATGTTCAAGGAGCTTTTATATGTGTTATCAAATTCTCACCCACCATCCACAAAGACAGTTTTGCCATTTCTCCAGGATTCAGAGAGCTTAAGTAATTCGCCCAGGGTCACCCAACTGAAAATCAAACCCATAACTGTCTGCCTCCAACATCCACACTCTTTCATACACCAACTACAGTGCCCTCAGAAAGATGGTACCAGAGAGTCTGGGGGCATCACTTTTTTCCAGAATCCCAAAAGGAACTCTTCCTCATGTCCTTCCCGTGAAAAGTCATCAAAGTCAGAAATCAACATGCACATTTTCTAATTGCAAAGAATGGAAAACCCAACTCAAGCTCTCTTGGGTAATCAAGGGCACTCCTCCACTCCCATGTGTAGGAGGCCCAGCAGCAGATCTTAACACCTGAGCCAACAACAGAGGTGCCAAGAGCATCATAAGAGCTTGATTTCTGTTGCCACGCCCTCCTCTGGATGATGACCTTCTCAAGCTCCTCGTTGTGGCCTTGGAAGCCTGCCGCTTTCATTACCTGAACTGCTAGAGGTTCTCTGGAAAGAGAAATCCTCCCTGAGAGTTTTAAGACTTGGGATTAAGAATTGTGGGCCTGGTTTAGCTCTCTTCTCTCTTGCCTGAACTAACTGAGATGCAACCCAACAAAGGCCATACTGTTCCCCGACCAAACCGAGGGTCAGGTTGCTTATTCTCACCGCCCAGTAACGAGACGCAGATGAACTGGGGAGGAAGACAGTTTTTATTTCTGTAACCAGGCACAGGGAGAAGGCCTAGAAAATACCACCAGACCAACTCTAAATTACAAAGTTTTCCAGAGCTTCTATACCTTCTAAGCTATATGTCTACATGTAAGTGTGCATTCATCTAAAGACTTAAGTGATTAACTTCTCATCTATAACTAAGATCTGAGTCCTGTAGACCTTCCTCTGGAGCCTCATTAAATTTACTTAATCTAAATGGGTCCAGGTGCTGGGATGATTACCCTTATCTTGTCTCCTGCTAAATCATGGAGGTTTGGGGAGTCCCTTCAGACCCCAATAAACTTGTTTGTGGAGGCCTGGGGAGTTTCTTTGGACCCCCCAATAAACTTGTTTAATCCCAAATGGGTCCTGTTAAGAAATCCTTCATTATCTTGTCATGTTTCAAGGCCCAGGAAAGGCCTGGGCACAAGTCTTGGTGGGCTTTTGTTACATTCCAGCCTTTGTATAAGGGCAATGGCTCTCTCAGCTTTTAATATTTAACTTCACCACTCAGTCAGTGCTGAGACAGTCGTTATGGAGGCCTGCCTGTTCAGCCGTTAGGGAGACCTAGCCTGCCACAATACTACGTGAGTTCAAATCCCTGCTGCATCACTTACCTGCTGCTGACTTTGGACAATAACCTTAACCCTTCCTCCATTGTTCCATCTGTAAAATAGACGTAAGAATTAGATTTCCCTCAAAGGATTGGGATGAGGATTAAATGGATTAATATGCATTTATGGGCCAGGTACAGTGGCTCACTCCTGTAACCCCAGCACTTTGGGAGGCCGAGGCAGGCAGATCACCTGAGGTCAGGAGTTTGAGACCAGCCTGACCAACATGATGAAACCCCATCTCTACTAAAATACAAAATTAGCTGGGCATGGTGATATGTGCCTGTAGTCCCAGCTACTCAGGAGGCTGAGGCCAGAGAACCGCCTGAACCCGGGAGATAGAGGTTGCAATGAGCCGAGATCACGTCATGTAACACTCCAGCCCGGGCAACAAGAGCAAAACTCTGTCTCAAAACAAAAGAAAAAAGAATGCGGAGTGTCCGTGGCTGCTACACTGCTGACGCCGCACCATGGCGGACGAGGAGCTTGAGGCGCTGAGGAGACAGAGGCTGGCCGAGCTGCAGGCCAAGCATGGGGATCCTGGCGATGCGGCCCAACAGGAAGCAAAGCACAGGGAAGCAGAAATGAGAAACAGTATGTTAGCCCAAGTTCTGGATCAGTCGGCCCGGGCCAGGTTAAGTAACTTAGCACTTGTAAAGCCTGAAAAAACTAAAGCAGTGGAGAATTACCTCATACAGATGGCAAGATATGGACAACTGAGTGAGAAGGTCTCAGAACAAGGTTTAATAGAATCCTTAAAAAAGTAAGCCAACAAACAGAAAAGACAACAACAGTGAAATTCAACAGGAGAAAAGTAATGGACTCTGATGAAGATGATGATTATTGAACTACAAGTGTTTACAGACTAGAACTTAACGGAACAATTCTAGGACAGAAGTTAAGATGTGATTAAATATTTACTTTGTTTATTGTCTATATGCCTTTTAAAAAAATAAACTTGTTATGCAAATTAAAAAAAAAAAATGCATCTATAAAATGCTTGCAACAGTGCCTAGCACACAGTACACAGTACATGAAGGTGGCTGTTAATTAAATTACCAGAGCTAGGGATTGACAGGTGCATGCCCTCGCCTGAAACCTGGATCTGCCCTACCTGAGTCACAAGGATTAAAAGAGGCAGAGGATGATTCCCCTACAGGAAAAGGATGTACAGTTAGCAAAGAAAAGAGAATTTGGAGCAGAAAGGCCAGCACAGCTGCTGTCTGATAAAGTGGCCTCGATGAAATGCCACAATACCAGATTATTTTCTTTCCTGTTAGAGACAAACCTAAGGTTGAAGCTGCCTTAAATTGAGATGATAAAAAATATCCTAGTTGTGTGTGAGCATAAAACAGCAGGTTATCCTGGCCCTGCTACTACAGTTTCCTTTGTGTTTCTACCCACCAAAAATGAATCCAGGACAATCAGACACTTAAAGTCTACCTTTGGGCCAGGCGCAGTGGCTCACGTCTATAATCCCAGCACTCTGGGAGGCCGAGGTGGGTAGATCACTTCAGGTCAGGAGTTTGAGACCAGCCTGGCCAACGTGGGGGGTGAAACCCCATCTCTACTAAAAATACAAAAATTAGCCAGGCACGGTGGCACATGCCTGTAGTCCCAGCTACTTGGGAGGCTGAGGCTAGAGAATCGCTTGAACCCCAGAGACGGAGGTTGCAGTGAGCCGAGATCGTGACACTGCACTCCAGCCTGGGTGACAGTGAGACTCAGTCTCAAAAATAAAAAATAAAGTCTACTTTTGACTCATCCATGTGTTCTACAGACATTTAACTAGCCCTAGAGGTGCATGATCCTCCACGCTAACAAAGCTTCAGCTCCAGCGGCCCTCATGGAAATGGTTTCTTCCAAGGCCTTCCACCTAATTTG
Source organism: Rhinopithecus bieti (assembly GCF_001698545.2). NCBI lineage: Eukaryota > Metazoa > Chordata > Mammalia > Primates > Cercopithecidae > Rhinopithecus > Rhinopithecus bieti. Next base: position 1,877,030 of record NW_016805992.1, on the reverse strand, counting down.
GTATTTGTAATTCTGCATTATTTTCCTTAAGGAAGGCCCCCCAAATTGTAGAAGCCTTGGGCTCCACAAAAACTTGGATTTACCTCCATGAGTCCTATTATGTGCAGGGTGAGGAGGGGCTGAAGGTACAGAGATGAATGCAAGGCAGTCCTGTCCTGCAGGGCTTGAGTTACACAAGATGAATAAGTCCTAGAGCTCAGCATAGTGCCTGCAGCTAACAATACTATACTGTGTATTTTAAGAGGATTTAATAATACTGTATTGT
>NW_016805992.1:1852285-1875290 GCF_001698545.2 Rhinopithecus bieti | reverse complement strand
CTGGGGAGGAAGACAGTTTTTATTTCTGTAACCAGGCACAGGGAGAAGGCCTAGAAAATACCACCAGACCAACTCTAAATTACAAAGTTTTCCAGAGCTTCTATACCTTCTAAGCTATATGTCTACATGTAAGTGTGCATTCATCTAAAGACTTAAGTGATTAACTTCTCATCTATAACTAAGATCTGAGTCCTGTAGACCTTCCTCTGGAGCCTCATTAAATTTACTTAATCTAAATGGGTCCAGGTGCTGGGATGATTACCCTTATCTTGTCTCCTGCTAAATCATGGAGGTTTGGGGAGTCCCTTCAGACCCCCAATAAACTTGTTTGTGGAGGCCTGGGGAGTTTCTTTGGACCCCCCAATAAACTTGTTTAATCCCAAATGGGTCCTGTTAAGAAATCCTTCATTATCTTGTCATGTTTCAAGGCCCAGGAAAGGCCTGGGCACAAGTCTTGGTGGGCTTTTGTTACATTCCAGCCTTTGTATAAGGGCAATGGCTCTCTCAGCTTTTAATATTTAACTTCACCACTCAGTCAGTGCTGAGACAGTCGTTATGGAGGCCTGCCTGTTCAGCCGTTAGGGAGACCTAGCCTGCCACAATACTACGTGAGTTCAAATCCCTGCTGCATCACTTACCTGCTGCTGACTTTGGACAATAACCTTAACCCTTCCTCCATTGTTCCATCTGTAAAATAGACGTAAGAATTAGATTTCCCTCAAAGGATTGGGATGAGGATTAAATGGATTAATATGCATTTATGGGCCAGGTACAGTGGCTCACTCCTGTAACCCCAGCACTTTGGGAGGCCGAGGCAGGCAGATCACCTGAGGTCAGGAGTTTGAGACCAGCCTGACCAACATGATGAAACCCCATCTCTACTAAAAATACAAAAATTAGCTGGGCATGGTGATATGTGCCTGTAGTCCCAGCTACTCAGGAGGCTGAGGCCAGAGAACCGCCTGAACCCGGGAGATAGAGGTTGCAATGAGCCGAGATCACGTCATGTAACACTCCAGCCCGGGCAACAAGAGCAAAACTCTGTCTCAAAAACAAAAAGAAAAAAGAATGCGGAGTGTCCGTGGCTGCTACACTGCTGACGCCGCACCATGGCGGACGAGGAGCTTGAGGCGCTGAGGAGACAGAGGCTGGCCGAGCTGCAGGCCAAGCATGGGGATCCTGGCGATGCGGCCCAACAGGAAGCAAAGCACAGGGAAGCAGAAATGAGAAACAGTATGTTAGCCCAAGTTCTGGATCAGTCGGCCCGGGCCAGGTTAAGTAACTTAGCACTTGTAAAGCCTGAAAAAACTAAAGCAGTGGAGAATTACCTCATACAGATGGCAAGATATGGACAACTGAGTGAGAAGGTCTCAGAACAAGGTTTAATAGAATCCTTAAAAAAGTAAGCCAACAAACAGAAAAGACAACAACAGTGAAATTCAACAGGAGAAAAGTAATGGACTCTGATGAAGATGATGATTATTGAACTACAAGTGTTTACAGACTAGAACTTAACGGAACAATTCTAGGACAGAAGTTAAGATGTGATTAAATATTTACTTTGTTTATTGTCTATATGCCTTTTAAAAAAATAAACTTGTTATGCAAATTAAAAAAAAAAATGCATCTATAAAATGCTTGCAACAGTGCCTAGCACACAGTACACAGTACATGAAGGTGGCTGTTAATTAAATTACCAGAGCTAGGGATTGACAGGTGCATGCCCTCGCCTGAAACCTGGATCTGCCCTACCTGAGTCACAAGGATTAAAAGAGGCAGAGGATGATTCCCCTACAGGAAAAGGATGTACAGTTAGCAAAGAAAAGAGAATTTGGAGCAGAAAGGCCAGCACAGCTGCTGTCTGATAAAGTGGCCTCGATGAAATGCCACAATACCAGATTATTTTCTTTCCTGTTAGAGACAAACCTAAGGTTGAAGCTGCCTTAAATTGAGATGATAAAAAATATCCTAGTTGTGTGTGAGCATAAAACAGCAGGTTATCCTGGCCCTGCTACTACAGTTTCCTTTGTGTTTCTACCCACCAAAATGAATCCAGGACAATCAGACACTTAAAGTCTACCTTTGGGCCAGGCGCAGTGGCTCACGTCTATAATCCCAGCACTCTGGGAGGCCGAGGTGGGTAGATCACTTCAGGTCAGGAGTTTGAGACCAGCCTGGCCAACGTGGGGGGTGAAACCCCATCTCTACTAAAATACAAAATTAGCCAGGCACGGTGGCACATGCCTGTAGTCCCAGCTACTTGGGAGGCTGAGGCTAGAGAATCGCTTGAACCCCAGAGACGGAGGTTGCAGTGAGCCGAGATCGTGACACTGCACTCCAGCCTGGGTGACAGTGAGACTCAGTCTCAAAATAAAAAATAAAGTCTACTTTTGACTCATCCATGTGTTCTACAGACATTTAACTAGCCCTAGAGGTGCATGATCCTCCACGCTAACAAAGCTTCAGCTCCAGCGGCCCTCATGGAAATGGTTTCTTCCAAGGCCTTCCACCTAATTTGGTATTTGTAATTCTGCATTATTTTCCTTAAGGAAGGCCCCCCAAATTGTAGAAGCCTTGGGCTCCACAAAACTTGGATTTACCTCCATGAGTCCTATTATGTGCAGGGTGAGGAGGGGCTGAAGGTACAGAGATGAATGCAAGGCAGTCCTGTCCTGCAGGGCTTGAGTTACACAAGATGAATAAGTCCTAGAGCTCAGCATAGTGCCTGCAGCTAACAATACTATACTGTGTATTTTAAGAGGATTTAATAATACTGTATTGTGCATTTAATAAGAGGATAAATCTGAGGGTATGTGTTCTTACCATAAATAAATAAGAAAGGAGAAAATCTTTGAAGGTGATGAAAATGTTTATTACACTGATGGCTGTCATGACTCGATGGGTGAGTACTGATCTCTAAACTCATCAAGTTGTATACATTAAATATGCTTTTCATATGTCAAAGAAAGAGGTGATTTAAAAATACAAAAGAAGGCCGGGCGCGGTGGCTCAAGCCTGTAATCCCAGCACTTTGGGAGGCCGAGACGGGCGGATCACGAGGTCAGGAGATCGAGACCATCCTGGCTAACACAGTGAAACCCCGTCTCTACTAAAAAATACAAAAAACTAGCCGGGCGAGGTGGTGGGTGCCTGTAGTCCCAGCTACTCGGGAGGCTGAGGCAGGAGAATGGCGTGAACCCGGAAGGCGGAGCTTGCAGTGAGCTGAGATCCGGTCACTGCACTCCAGCCTGGGCGACAGAGCGAGACTCCGTCTCAAAAAAAAAAAAAAAAAATACAAAAGAAAAAGAAAGTGGTCATGTCTTGAAGGAGCTTCTCTCCATTGTGGGAAATTGAGAGTGAGCATGAGGATCTTTTCACAGGGAAAATATCTGCTATTCATTCATTCAATCATTAAATAAATATGTATTCATCATCTACTATATGTCAGGCACTGAGAAGTACAGGATGAAAAGGCAGGGAAGGGCTGTGCTTTCAAGGCGCTTACAATCAATCAGTATCAAAAAACATTTCAGTCCAGGGCTCGGCACGGTGGCTCATGCCTGTAATCCCAGCAGTTTGGAAGGCCAAGGTGGGTGGATTAGCTGAGGTCAGGAGTTCAAGACCAGCCTGGCCAACATGGCAAAACCCCGTTTCCACTAAAAATACAAAAATTAGCCGGGTGTGGTGATGTGCACTTGTAGTCCCAGCTACTCAGGAGGCTGAGGCAGGAGAATCACTTGAACCCAGGAGGTGGAAGTTGTAGTGAACCGAGAACAGACCAGTGCACTCCAGCCTGGGTGACACAGAGAGACTTTGTCTGAAAAAGAAAAAAAAAAAAAATCAGTCCAGAAAAGTAGGATGAGGTGGTAAAGAATGACTGAGATGCTTGTTTGGGAAAGGGTTCTCGGTTGGGAAAGAAAAGCTGGTATATAAATATGAAAAGTGCCAGCCGTGTAAAGATAGGGAATCATTCTAAGCAGAAAGAATAGCAAATGGCAAGGCCTAAAGAGGGGATGACTCCAGTGATGAAAGGAGCAGATGGAAGGCCAGCATGGCGAGCACAGAGTGGACTAAGGGGAGATAAACAAGATGAGGTCAAAGAAGTAGGAAGGAGCTAGATGTTATAGGGTCTTAATGCCAGAGTGAGAGGGATGGATTTTGACATTGGAAGTAATCAGGATTTTAGACAAGAGAATGATACGATCCTGTTGATATTACCAAAGAGTTCTCTGCCTGCCATGGACAGAACAGAGTGTCAGTTGGGAGCAAAGGCTAGTTAAGGGACCTCTGCCCCTATCCAATTGACAAACACCCCAAAGTTTCACAAACTATTGTTGTAGGTCGGGAGGAAACAGGCCTTCTCAGCTATTATTGGTGAGAATGTAAAATTGTACAACTCCCATAAGGGGGAATTTGGCAATATACAGCAAATTTACCTATGCATTTGGCCACTGACTCATCAATCCCTGCCTTAGCCCTTTTGTGTTGCTATAAAGGAATGCCTGGGGCTGGGTAATTTATAAAGAAAAGAGGTTTATTTGGCTCACAGTTCTGCAGGTTGTCCAAGAAGCATAGCACTAGCATCTGCTTCTGGTGAGAGCCTCAGCCTGCCTCCACTTGTGGCAGAACGTGAAGGGAGTTGGTGTGTGCAGAGATAACATGGCAAAAGAAGAGGCAAGACAGAGATGGGGGTGCCAGGGTCTTCTAAACAACCAGCTCTCACAGGAACTAACAGAGAACTCACTCACCACTCTTCATCAAGAGTGGGCATTAATCTATTAGTGAGGAGTCCACTCCCATGACCCAAACACCTGCCATTAGACTCCATCTCCAACTTTGAGCATCAAATCTCAACATAAGGTTGTGAGGACAAACCTGCAAAATAAAGCAATCCTACTCCCAAAAATATATTCAAAAAATACACTACCAAAAATACCAAACAAAAAAAAAAAAAGATTGTAGGGAGATGAGTCTATTCTCTACAGCATCATTTGTAATGGCAAAGACTGGGAATCACCTATACAGTTGCCTAGTTAAATTAATCCTGTGCATTGACACAATACCATCCACTTCCCGGTGTTAAAAGAATGTGAAAAGTCTCTACTTAGTACTATGGAGTGATCGCCAGGATACATTGTTAAATAAAATGCAAAGTAGAGAAAATATGTATATTATGCTGACATTTACCTAAGAAAGAGGTGGGATATGAACACATGTTTTCATGGAAAGAATAAATCAAAATTTTAGAAATGGTTATCTACCAGGGATAAAGAAAATAGTTGAAGGGGGAAGACACAGAAACTAGATTTCACTGAATAGATTGTATACATTTGACTTTTAAACATTAAAATTTTTTATATCAATTCCTAAAAATTAAGTATTCCAGTGACTTTAAACATAATATTTGACTATAAATCCCTAGTAAGATATGCATTCAGAACCAAAAAAAGACTGCAAATGTCTTACATTGTTTTCATTAATCACATCATTGATATGACATGATATGTTGCTATTGTTTTCCTGGGAACATTCTGTATGCATTATGAGATGAAGCAGAGTGACTATGCTGGTTTTGGAGGAATCAGGAATTTTGGTATAGAAGAAAGAAGATGCTGATATAAAACTGAAGACACTAAGTAAAAACCTACGAGTCCTGAATTTGAATTGGAAATCTCAGTATCAAATCAAGATGTATTTTATCTACCAAAAAAAAAAACGGAAAAAAAAAAAGAAAATGTTTTAAGTTACTGGTTCTAGCCAACAAAAAGATGAGAAACAATATCCATCCCAGAAACAACAAGCACCTCCAGCACTCAGATTGTGGTCACTAAGTGCCATTCCCCACCTAGAGAAAACAGGGATCAAAGAAGAAAGGACTGATGCTATGTCTGGGGCAGAGCACAGCAAAGAAATAGAGGAGAAGGGAGGAAAGTAAATTACAAAGTAGCTGCCAGTGAACAGGAGGAAAGGCAAGAGAGTGAGTGAACACCAACACCAAGAGAAGAAAGTGCGTTTTTTTTTTTTTTTTTTTTTTTTTTTGGAGACGGGAAGCCTCACTCTGTCGCCCGGGGGCTGGAGTGCAGTGGCGGATCTCAGCTGGCACGGCCAAGGGCCTCCGCCTCCCGGGTTCACGCCATTCTCTGCCTCAGCCTCCGAGTTAGCTGGGACTACAGGCGCCCGCCAACCTCCCCGGCCCTAGTTTTTTGATATTTTTTAGTAGGGGACGGGCGTTTTCACCGTGTTAGGCCAGGATGGGTCTCGAATTCTCCTGACCTCGTGATCCGCCCGTCTCGGGCCTCCCAAAGTGCTGGGTATTACAGGCTTGAGCCACCGCGCGTCCGGCCCGAAAAGTGCGTTTTTTAAATGACATATAGTATTTGTACATACTTATGGGGTGCACGTGACATTTTGTTACATGCAAAGCAGATAATGATCAACTCAAGGTATTTGGGTTGTCCACCACCTTGAGTATTTATCATTTCTATGTGTTAGGAACACTGCGAATCCTCTCTTCTAGCTATTTTGAAACCTACAAGACACTGTTATTAACTATCATCACCCTACTCCGCAATCAAATATTAGAACTTATTCCTTAAATCTAACTGTATGTTTATTTCCATTAACCAACCTCTGAGAAGAAAGTGTTTTAAGAAGGCAGGAGTGATCAATTGTGATGACTACTGCTGAGATGAAAGTAAAATAATAGCAATGTTGACCCTTGGAGTTGGCACCGTGGAAGCCACGTGGCGTTGACAAGTGAGGGCTCAGTGGAGTCGCAGGAGCCTGACTGGAGTGGTAAGGAGAAAACCCAAGGTATAATAATCTAGAATGCCAGGAAAATTTAAAAGTTGCTCCAGAAACTTCTATAGTTAAAATTTTAAAAAAAGAAAGAAAGAAAGAAAAAAGAAACACAGCTGAAGGAAACAGATCCAAATCTTGCCATCTGTACGCTCACCTCTAATAGGAACCTGGCATTTAGAAAAGGTAAGTGGAAAAGACACATACTTTTCTGTATGCTCTTCATCAAAATGCAGGCATCATTTCTGCACGTGGTGATATTCAAGCAGGAGAGCATCGTCTTGGCTCCCCTGACTCAAGTGAGGCAGTGAGTGCCCCATCTCTGAGGGCAATTAAGGAAGAATGACCAGCCATCAGGGGTGCTATACAGGTGATCCAGCCTTGCATATTGAAATAGGGCTTTGTGAGCTATGGAAAGCAAAATGGCCTAGGAAAAAATGGGCTTAACAGATGTTCCAGGCCTATCTGTGCAACTTTTCCAATGTCCCTCACTTCTCCAACAGCTCCAAGACCTTGTAATTCCATGGTGTTTGCTTTGGATAAAGGGACCTGGATTCCCTTATATGGAGCTTTTCTCCAGGTATTTCTCTCCATTGGCATCTCCCGCACTCCATCTGCCAGTGTCTCCTGCCTTTTCTGCTGCCAGATTTAGCCACAGAAAAACAAGCACCAAAGAATCTTTCATTGCCACCACCAGCTGCACACGCCAGCCCCAGGCTTTTCTGCAGATTCCAGCCATGTGATGGTGGAAAAGCAAACCCAGAGCACCCCCGTGCTTCCTCTCTATTTACTCACAGAGATGGAAGGGAAAATGGCCAGTTCTCCTCCATTGCCTCTAAGAATGGCCCAACTTAAAGCTGGAGAAACAGATGCTAGATACAGAAGGAACTCAACGGTTGCAGGATCTGAGGTCCCTATGTCTCCTGTAATAGATACGTAAAAAACAAATATCTAAACAGTACCTTCTGGCCAGGCGTGGTGGCCCACACATGTAATCCCAGCACTTTGGGAGGCTGAGGTGGGTGGATCTCCTGAGGTCAGGAGTTCAAGACCAGCCTGGCCAACATGGTGAAACTCCAAGCCCAAAGTCAGATAACTGGTAAAGTTGGGAAATAAACTATTCTATGAACATCCTTGTTACGAACCACATGTTTATGTCACCACAAAATTCATATATTGAGAACTTAATTCTAGTGTAATATTTGGAGATGGGGTCTATATTAGGCCATTTTTGAACAGCTATCAAAAAAATACCTGAGACAAGGTAATTGCAAAAACTGCAATTACTTTTGCACCAATCTAATACTTGAAACAAACATAACATAATAACATTTCATCCCTAAATACATCAGCATACATGTTCTAAGAACAAATACATTCTGCAGGGTAATCCTTTGTGTAATAACACCATTATGACATCTAAGAAATTTAAGTCATATAATACTACCAACATGCAGTCCATATTAAAAGCTTCCCAATCCAGTATTCCCCAAAACATTCCTTCCAGATACTTGTCTTTTTTTTGACAGAATCTCACTGTGTCGCCAGGCTGGAGTACAGTGGCGCTATCTCGGCTCACTGCAACCTCTGCCTCCCGGGTTCAAGCTATTCTCCTGCCTCAGCCTCCCAAGTAGCTGGGACTACAGGCACGCGCCACCACATCCAGCTAATTTTTGTACTTTTAGTAGAGACGGGGTTTCACCATGTTGGCCAGGATGATCTTGATCGCCTGACCTCATGATCCACCAGCCACGGCCTCCCAAAGTGCTGGGATTACAGGCGTGAGCCACTGTGCTTGGCCTACTTGGTTTTTTTTAATCCAGAAACCAATCAAGGGTTAGTTGTCATGTCTCTTTGGTCTCCTTTAATCTAGAACAATCCTACCACTTTGTTCTAACTATCACGTCATTGACATTTTTTCAGAGTCCAGGCTAGTGGTCTTGCAGAAGGACCCTATCTTTTGAAAGGAGCGCAGCTCTTCAAAAAGACTTTAACATTTAGATGTCTTAGTAATATAAAGGCTCGCCCCACACATCTGCCTGAGATGATGAGATTTCAGTAAGCATCTTATGCATGGTGGATTTAATTCTGATTCTTCCTTTAAGAATGAATTCAAAGCACCTAGCTCTTCTCTCCAGTTTCCCTCATTAAATGTGGTTGCCAACTATAAAGTGGGCCCAATGCATTTGATTCAAAGTCAAGTCAAGGTCATCTAGCTGGCCACTGCCTACACAAAGAAGAGAGAAAATCCACTTAGGTCCAGGGCTGTTGATATAGCCTGACGCCTTTCTTGCTGCTTTATTAGTTCTAGTGAATATTTCATAACAGGTAACAGCTTTGCCCTTTAATTGCTGAGGGGTTTTAATTTTGCACTGCTGTTTGCTGTTCAAAGTGATTTACTTCAGTTCATAAACACTTACATTGCAGGGACTTTCTCTACAGCAAGAAAAGTAAACTTATAAGCTGTGTGACTTGAGCATACACACGAAATCACTTTTAATTAGGCCACTACCTCCCAACATCAGGCAGTTCATATCACTTTTACCATTTTGGCCATATCTGTACTTACTTTATATTTTTTATTTATATAAATTGCTTTTCCTGCCTGGATAAAAATGTTTTCCAATAAAACCTTGTATTATTATTGATGAAAAAACTGGCATTGTTTTCCATAATCAGTTGAAAGATAAATACCGTGAAAACCTTGATCCTGAGGCCTGCTGAAGGCTCTGAGCCTGAGGACTGCTCTGTCTTGTTTGAACAGAAGATCAGCAAGAATTAAACAAGAAGAAGCCAAACTGACACTTTCGGCTTTGAGTAATGAGAGAAATAAGAGGACATTGAAAGGGGATTGATTTTCCACTACAGTTACTTAATGTTGGCTTTGGAGTCCACTTCAAATGAACAATCTTCTGTGCCCACAAACAGGCACACACACTGCATTTTGAGAAACACTGAATTCCGTCTTTCTGTTTCTGTTTCGGGCTTCTTTTTTTTTTTTTTTTTTTTTGAATAACATGTTCAAAGATCAGTCCCTATGTTACATGACATGTATCTAGTATTTGGTTGGAAAACTTGGTTATCGTGTCATGCCAGATGGATTGTTCTCTGGTAACACCCTCAGCAAGAAATGAGGTTGAATTACACTGAAATTGCCATTTTTGTAGGTTGAAAATGGTCTAATGTCAGCAATTTCATGCCATGTAGCCTAAGAGTAACCATCATCAATATCAATAGTGTTTCTCATTTCCAAAGAACTCCCACAAACATCTCCTTGCTTGGTCCCAACAGTAAACTTTGGCGCAGGGTTTTTTTGTTTTTGTTTTTGTTTTTTTCTATCTTTCTTTCTTCCTTTCTTGTCATATTCATTTTACAGATGAGAAAATTCCTCTGGGAGATAAGGGCATTCCCCAAGTTCAGGTGGGGCGCCAGCGGGTGCCCTGGGGCTGAAATCAGTGAGGCTGATCCCGAGTTCTTGCTTTCTCCTGCAGCTTTATTTGCCTCCCAAGTTATCGCTGTAAATACAACGTTAAATAAGGAATGAGATTCCAAAGTTGGCTGTGGCTATTTTCCTGCGACTCTGAGCCCTTCCGTCTATCTTGATCCAGCACAGTCGGGGCTTAGTAAATTTTACTGAGCTGGGTCATTGATTCTCCCAGTGAGGACGGCTTATAAGTCACCATTTCCAAGCCCGTTTCCAAGGGAGGAAAGGATACAGACTTACTCAGCCCAGAAGGATGGCTTGAAGACCGCTATGTTTCTCACAGTCAGAAGTTGTGCCTATTTTGTTTCTTCACTGCCCTGCACAAATAAATGCCTGAGAAAAGAAAGGTGGAGACAAAGAAAGGGAGGGAGGGAGGAAAAAGAGAAGAAAGAGAGTGAGGAGGAAGGAACAAAAAAAGACAAGGAAAGAAAGGAGGGAGGGAAAGGGCAGAGGGATGGGGGAAGGAGGAGAAAGAATAAAGAGGGAAGAAAGGAGGAGTGGAGAACGAAAGAAGAGAAGAAGAAAAGAAAGAAAGGAGGTGTGGGAAGAGGGCAGCCTGGATTGCAGAATTCAATTTCTATTGTGGCTTATTTGGATTTCAATGGAAAGAAAATGAGGGTTTAGGATTCAGACAGGTGAGTATTCAGTTCCCTGCTCCTCCCTTGCCTAGGTGTAACCTTGAGAAAATTACATCACCTCTCTTGGCCACAATGTTGTCATCTTTATAAAGGAGAAAATAACACCGACTGCAAAGGCATAGGGAGAATCTGAAGAGGAAGTGACTGCGCAATGAATGCTTTGTCATTGCTGTTATTGTTCCTGTTGCCATTTGCCATTGTTGGAAACACTTACCTCTTTTTTTGTTTTTTTGTTTTTTTGAGACAGGCTCACTCCCTCGCCCAGGCTGGGGAGCAGGGGCGCAATCTCAATTCACTGCAACCTCCGCCTCCTGGGTTCAAGCGATCCTCTCACCTCAGCCTCCTGAGTAGCTAGAATTACAGGCATACACCACCATGCTCAGCTAATTTTTTGTATTTTTGGTAGAGACGGGGTTTCACCGTGTTGGCCAGGCTGGTCTCGAACTCCTGACCTCAAGCGATCTGCCCGTCTCAGCCTCCCAAAGTGCTGGGATTACAGGTATGAGCCACTGCACTCAGCCCCTCCTTTTTTGACCTTGAAACGAACATTATACAATAATTTTACCCTTTGAGCAACCTCCACTTAAGGAAATTTTGACCCAAGATTTGCACACAAGGAGGAGGAAAATTCACAAGAGCCACAGAGAGGGTCGCCCTGGGAACTGCAGAGAGGCCATTGGGCCAGGTGTTTCTTAGACTCCAGTCTGACAATGTTCCCCTGAAAAAATTAAACAGCGGGGATGCTCCTTTTAGCCTTAAAGGAGAAAGATGCCTCTGCAGGTCTGTCTGTCTTGATATAAGCTTCCCCAGGGCAGTGAGCCCAGTGTGGTGGGGGCTTGGTAAATGTTTGCTGAGCTGGACCATTGGCCGGGAGGAGAGCTTCTCAGTCACCATCTCCAAGACCCTGAAGGGCTGTCAGGAAGGAAAGGACACAGACTTATTTAGCCCAAAAGGATGACTGAAGACCACCAGCTGAAGCTTCAAGAGAAGAAATTTCAGCTCTACAGAGAGGACTGATTTCTAATAACAAGGGTTTCCAAAAATCAAGTCTACTGCCTATGGCAGAATGTATCACGATTAGATTGGGACTAAAGCATTAGTCCTCCTGTGTCTATCACCGTAGCCATGAGCCAGGCATGGTTTTCAAGCACTCGAAATGAGGCCAGTCCAAATTGCCATGTGTTCTAAGTGTAAAATATAGAACAGAACTCAAAGACTTAATGTAAAAGTAGTATGCAAAATATCTCAAATATTTTATATTGATTACATATTAAAATGACAATATTTTAGATGTATTATGTTAAAATGTACACTAAAAATTCTTCTCACCCAGCAAATCCTAACAAATATAAAGAAAGAGAATAAGATTTAACTTGAGCTTTTCAACATAAAAATGGATGCAGGATTCCAAACAATACTTTCGAAGTTTAAAAGACAGAGTTGGCAGTACTTGATTTTTGTTTTGCTGTATGTGTTTTGTTTTCCAAATAAAGATGACTTTGATGAAAATCTTGGGGTGACTATTCAAATAAGAACAGACATGAAGTCCATAAGATTTTGAAATAAATAAAGATGACACAAACAAATGAAAAAACATTTCATGCTCAGGGATAGGAAGAATCGATATTATTTAAATGGCCATACTGCGCAAAGCAACTAACAGATTCAATGCTATTCCTATCAAACTACCGATGCCATTTTTCACAGATTTAGAAAAAACTATTCTAAAATTCATGTGGAATCAAAAAGAGAACCGAAATAGCCCAAACAATACTAAGCAAAAAACAAACAAACAAAGCCAAAGGTATCACACTACAAAATTTCAAACTACACTGAAAGTGTACTAAAACCAAAACAGCACCGTACACGTACAAAAACAGACACACGGAAGAATGAAAGAGAATAGAGAACCCAGAAATAATGCCGCACACCTCTAATGTGTGTCAACCATCTAATCTTCGACAGCGTTGACAAAAATAAGCAATGGGAGAAAGACTCCCTATTCAGACGTGGTGCTGGGATACTGGCTATTCATATGCAGAGGAATGAAACGGAATCCCTACCTATAACTATATACAAAAATTTACTCAAGATGGATTAAGGACTTAAATGTTAGACCTCATATTGTAAAAATCCTGGAAGAAAACCTGGGAAATACCCTTCTTGACGTCAGCCTTGGCAAATAATTTATAGCTAAGTCCTCAAAAGCAACTGCAACAAAAAACAAAAATTGACAAGTGACACTTAATTTTTTTTTTTTTCAGAATAGAGTTTTGCTTTATCGCCCAGGCTAGAGTGCAATGGCATGATCTTGGCTCACTGCCACCTCTGCCTCCCAGGTTCAAGGGATTCTCCTGCCTCAGCCTCCCAAGTAGCTGAGATTACAGGCGTGTGCCACCATGCCTGTAACAATACAAAATTATCTGGGTGTGGTGGGACTGCATGCCTGTAGTTCAGCTACTCTGCAGGCTGAGACAGGAGAATCGCTTGAACCTGCGATGGGGAGGCTGCAGTGAGCAGAGATCGTGCCACTGCACTCCAGCCTGGGCAAGACAGAGCAAGACTCCATCTCAAAGGAAAAAAAAGAAAAAAGAAAATGTCTTTAAGGCCGGGCGCAGTGGCTCATGCCTGTAATGCCAGCACTTTAGGAGGCCAGGGCAGATGGATCACCTGAGGTAAGGAGTTCGAGATCAGCCTCGCCAACATGGTGAAACCCCATCTCTACTAAAAATACAGAAATTAGCCGGGCATAGTAGCAGGTGCCTGTAATCCTAACTACAGGCTGAGGTTGAGGCAGGAGAAGTGCTTGAACCTGGGAGGCAGAGGTGGCAGTGAGTTGAGCTCTCGCCACTGCACTCCAGCCTGGGCGACAAAGCCAGACTCTGTCTCAAAAAAACAAAACAAAACAAAACAAAACAAAAAAAACCTCCTGACCTGAAGCAATCTGCCCACCTTGGTCTTCCAAAGTGCTAAGATTACAGGTGTGAGCCAACACACATGGCCGCCAATTTTCTTTACTAGAACCAGTCACTCTCCATTGCCTCCCTCCCCAGTCTATTTTAAATGGAATCATACAATATGTGACCCTTTCTGTGTTTGGCCTCTTTCACTTAGCGTGGTGTCTCTGAGGTCTATCACATCATAGTATGTGTCAGTACTTCATTCTTTTTTATAGTGGAATAATATTCTGTCGTATGGGTCAATCACATTTTGTTTATCTGTTTGTTTTTGTTGATGCACATGTTTCCACTGCTGCCTGTTCTTGTACATACAGCTTTATAAGAACACAGTCTTGTCCACTCATTCACCTGCTGTCTGTGGCTTCTTCCTCGCTACAACAGCAGAGTCCAGTGGTTGCTATAGAGTCTAAAAAAGGTACTATCTAGTCCTTTGCACAAAAAAGTTTTCCAGACTAGAAACTAGAACCCTGGTCTAGTTCATCCAAGTCCCCAAACAGCTAGTTTTAGGTGAAGGAACAGAGAGCCAAACTACCACCTGCCCCTTCCTCCCCAAACCAAGTTCTGCTCATTGTTTCCTTTTGTTATAAATGGAACCAACGTCCTCCCATTAACCTATGCTAGAGTTCAGAAGTCATCCATGATACCTCCCATCATCTTCCACATCCAGTCAAGCCAATTCCTGTCCACTCTACATCCCATATTTTCCTTGACTCCATCTTTTTCTTCCATCTCTCCATTCCCTACCACCACCCTAGGTTAGCCACCACCATGTTTCACCTAGATCCAGAGAACAATGTCTTATAATGTCCTTACACTCCTACTCTTAACTTCCCCCTTCCAGCCCTCAAACTCTTCCCACACTGCAGCCAGAATTAAAAAAAAAAAAAAACAAATATCACCACTTCACTTGAAACTGCCCGATGACTCCCCATTGCCCTCAGGATAAAGTCAAAATTCCATAACATGGTTTTAAAAGTCCTGTATGGGCCAAGTGTGGTGGCTTATGCTTGTCATCCCAGCACTTTGGGAGGCCAAGGCAAGAGGATCACTTGAAGCCAGTAGTTTGAGACCAGCCTAGACAACATACCAAGACCCCATCTCTACAAAATATTTAAAAATCAGCCGGGCATGTTGGCCCATGCCTATAGTCCCAGCTACTCAGGAGGCCAAGGCAAAAGGATCACTTGAATCCAGGAGTTCAAGACTGCAGTGAGCTATGAGTGTGCCACTGCACTCCAGAATGGGCAACAGAGCAAGACATTGTCTCTATAATAAATAAATAAACTTTTAAAAATAAAATAAAATAAATAAATGAAACCCCTGTACATGTGGCCACTCCCGGGATTCAGATGGGGGCTCTGTCTCCTTCTTTCTTTATTTCGTTTTTTTTTCTGGAGACAGAGTCTTGCTCTGTCGCCCAGGCTAGAGTGCAGTGGTGTGATCTCGGCAGCTCACTTCAACCTCTGCCCCCGCTCTCCCTCGGTTAAAGTGATTCTCCTGCCTCAGCCTCCCGAGTAGCTGGGACTATAGTCACGTCCCACCATGCCCAGCTAATTTTTTGTATTTTTCGTAGAGACGGGGTTTCACCGTGTTAGCCAGGATGGCCTCAATCTCCTGACCTCGTGATCCGCCTGCCTCTGCCTCCCAAAGTGCTGAGATAACAGGCGTGAGCCACCACGCCCAGCCCTGACTCCTTCTTTTGAGAAAGACAGCCAACGGAGAAAAAGATGAAGGATGCGGACAAACGGAGGTGCGTTGCTGATGGAGTGAATGGGGTAACTCAGCCTAGACGTGAGGCTGTAGTCAGACTTCAACTTTTCCACGTGAGATGAACTTCCCCATACAGGGAAAAAGGAGATTACAAAATGGGACAGAGACCACGTCCCCCCCGGCCCCCGCAGGGAGGGATGGGAGTCAGTGTGGAGGGCTGGGCTGGGGTGTAGGGAGGACGAAATCTTTGGTCCTCCACAGATAAAGCATGAGCGAAGAAAACTGAGAATTTGGGGCAGTTTTGTAAAATCTCCCACCACGGAGAGCTCCATGGGGTGAGAGGTAGCATCTTTTTTTAATTTTTTTATTACACTTCAAATTTTCTGTGGGTACATAGTAGGTGTATCCATTTATGGGGTACTTGACATGTTTTGGTGCAAACATGCCATGTAGCATCTTGAATTGTCTAGGAACATGAACTTCGAAGCCAGTCTACCTGGGTTCAAATCCTGGCACTGCCACTGACTAGCTGCGTGACCTCAGACATCCTGCTCAGCCCCTCCGTGCCTCAGCTTCCTCATCTGTCAAGAGAGGGTGATTAATGGACAGGCCTCTCGGTTTCTTGTAAAGGTAAACATATATCTACCTTGTGATCAACACTGGGAGAAAAACACCCAGGTGGAGGAGGAAGCAGGTTTATCTGAAAGGAAAATTATGACATCTAAGTGGGGTGTGATATTCATCTCCTGTAGCTTCCTGTCACAAATTTCCAGAAACTGGAACAACAAACCAACAAAAATGTATTCTCTCGGCCAGGCTCAGTGGCTCATACCTGTAATCCCAGCACTTTGGGAGGCCAAGGTGGACCGATCACTTGAGACCCAATCACTGAAACCCAGAATTTCGAGACCAGCTTGGACAACACGCAGAGACCCTGTCTCTACAAAAAAAAAAAAAAAAAAACCCAGGTGTGGTGGTGTGTGGCTGTAGTCCCAGCTACTGTGAAGGATGAGGTGGGAGGATCGCTTGAGCCTGGGAGGGAGAAGCTGCAGTGAGCTGTGAAGGCACCACTGTACTCTAGCCTGGACAACAGAGCCAGTCCCTGTCGAGAAGGAAGGAAGGGAGGGAAGGAAGGGAGGGAGGGAGGGAGGGACGGAGGGAGAGAAAGAGAAAGACAGAAAGACAGAAAAGAAAGAAAGAAAAGAAAGAAAGAAAAGAAAGAAAGGAAAGAAGGAAGGAAGGAAGGAAGGAAGGAAGGGTAAGGAAGGAGAAGGGAAGGGAAGGAAGGAGAGAGAAAGAAATGAGAGAGGGAGAGAGAGGAAAGAAAGAAAAAAGAAAAGAAAAGAAAAGAAGGGAGAGAGAGAGAGAGAGAGAGAAAGAAAGAAAGAAAGAAAGAAAGAGAGAAAGAAAGGAAAGAAAGAAAGAAGGAAGGAAAGAAGGAAGGAAGGAAGGAAGGAAGGAAGGAAGGAAGGGTAAGGAAGGAGAAGGGAAGGGAAGGAAGGAGAGAGAAAGAAATGAGAGAGGGAGAGAGAGGAAAGAAAGAAAAAAGAAAAGAAAAGAAAAGAAGGGAGAGAGAGAGAGAGAGAGAGAGAGAAAGAAAGAAAGAAAGAAAGAAAGAAAGAAAGAAAGAAAGAAAGAAAGAAAGAAGGAAAGAAAGAGAAAGAAAGAAAGAGAGAGAGAGAGAAAAGAAAGGAAAAGAAAAGAAAAGAGAAAAGAACAGGAGAGAAAGGAAGAAAGAAAGAGAATTATCTCACAGTTCTGGACTCCAGAAGTCAGAAATCAATGTGTTCCGAGAGTTGGCTCCTTCTGCAAGCTCTAAGGGGAGCATGTGTCTCTTGCCTCTCTACAGCTTCTGGGGGCTGCCACAGTCCTGGGTACTCCTTGACATGTAGGCCCCTCACTCTGATCCCTGCATCTACTGTCACCCCATCATCACCTGGTACTCTCCTCTGCATCTTCTCCTTTTTATAAGGACACCAGTCGTTGGATCTAAGGCCTACCCAGATAATCCAGGACGATCTCAGCTTGAGATCCTAATCTAACTACATCTGTAAAGCCCCTTTCTCTAAATAAAGTCCCATCCACCGGTTCTGGGTGGACATACCTTTTCAGGAGACTAACATCTAGCACACGACAGATATTCAACACAGTTACCCCAGGCAGGGACTGCTGTGTTCTGCATGCTGTACAATAGCTTAACGTTTACTAGGTGTTTGCTTTGTGCCAGACACTATGCAAACTGATTTCCACCCATTAGTTCATTTGTCCCACTCACAGTTTCCTCCATCTCAGCTGTGGCTGTCCCTTCCCCAGGCCTTCAGTGCCTGCAGAACAATGATATGTGAATGAAACCCTCATCTACCGCCATTCTCCTTTGATCATTCATAATTTCGTCACTTTAAAGGATAGAAGTAATAGTCCTGCTTCCAAAGAGGCAATCCTTTTATCTTCTCTGAAGCTTTCATTCAGCATCAGTGAGGGACAAGATGGCAGAACCTAACTGTGATTTGTTTCTTTAAAGTTATTTTAACAACGCTAGGTGTGGCATTTGCCTGTGGCAGGGGGGAAAATACAAACAAGTAAAAACACACAAACTTTCCCAAGCTTGGGGATTTTCAACAATACTTGGTGCTGAGTAGAAGTAATAGTAATTAAAGAATAATGACAGCAGCAATCACAACTAGCATTCATTTATTGAGCATTTACTATGTGCCAGGTACTCTTATAAGCACTTTACATGCATACTTATTTCAAGCCCTCAACAACCCCATATGATAGGTACTAAAATTATTCCCATTTTACAGATGAGGAAGCTGAGGCTTACTGAGGATAAGGCACTTGCCTTCAGTTACAGAGCTAGCAAGCAGTGGAGCTGAGATTTATTTATTTATTTATTTATTTATTTAGAGACGGAGTCTTGCTCTGTCGCCCAGGCTGGAGTGCAGTGGCCGGATCTCAGCTCACTGCAACCTCCGCCTCCCGGGTTCACGCCATTCTCCCGCCTCAGCCTCCTGAGTAGCTGGGACCACAGGCGCCCGCCACCTCGCCCGGCTAATTTTTTGTATTTTAGTAGAGACGGGGTTTCACCGTGTTAGCCAGGATGGTCTCGATCTCCTGACCTCGTGATCCGCCCGTCTCGCCCTCCCAAAGCGCTGGCATTACAGGCTTGAGCCACTGCGCCTGGCCGGAGCTGAGATTTAAACCCAGGAAGTTTGACTACAAGAACACTGCATTCTAGTTGGCATGTATTCTACCACGTGTTGGAAATAAAGTTCAAAATCCTAAGGAAACTGAACACTCAAACAAAGGATTTTCAGTAAAGTAATTTTACTTTTGTTTAGAGGGGTGCTTCTCCTTGGCTACTCACCACGAGAGCACAACTGAACAAAGGGGCATGAGAGCCTTTATTCCTGACGCAAGTCCTGCCCCTGTACCCTTTCCCCACTGGCTGGAGTCAGGCCACACAATCTAAACTAACCCTGCCTGGCTAAACATTTGAACTTTCTTTAGATAAGGTGGGCACACAAGGGAGAGAGGGGAAAGGGGAAGGGGTGTCTGTAATGAGCTACAGAGCTAGTCCTTTTTTCAAATAAGGAAAGGAATGTGAGTTAGTATTGGTAACATCTAGTACTGTGGCATGTCTGGGCACGTAACAAAGGCAGAAAGGAAGAAAGAGGAGAAAAGGGAAAGGTTGGGGGGGGTACAATGAATTAAAGAATAAAGGATTGATCAGGCTCTTTGAAGAGAAACCTCATCACATCCCACAGTTTTCCCCTTCTTTTTTTTTTTTTTTTTATAATTCAGTTCCTTTGGTTGTAGGACTGAGGTTCCCATATCCTTGCAGTCTATAGCTCCTAGGGTCCTTTCTCTAGTCCTTGCCTATGAGCCTCTCCATCTCAGGGCCAACACATCCAATCCTTCTCATGCTTAGAATCATTCTGATTTCACCTTCTGCTGCATGGAGCTAAATAAGACACAGCCAGTGCCCTGTAGCAGCCTATAGCCCAGACGGCAAGACAGGCAGGTTAAGGAGCACTTATAATTAGGGGGGATTATGAGCTATCACAGAGTGGGTAGGGGGGTGCACAGAGAGTCTACAGGCTCCCTGCAGACACTGACACCAGATGTGAGGCTAGATAACCAAGGAGAGCTAGGCAGACACCAGTGCTGACTTTCAGGCCACAGAATCCATGCAGGGGGACCAGCCCTTGCATACACCTAGAGCCAAGAGAGAAGCTAGTGAATGAATCCAATGCCACAATGAATTAAGAATATTCCTTGGTAACACTTCTCGAGAACACAAAATAGCAAATGCTTATGTAGACCTCATTAAGTGCTGAATGCAGTTCTGGGCAGTTTGTATATATTCCCTCCTTTAATCCTGGCAGCACCTCCAAGAGGTCAGTGCTATTATTATCCACATTTTCCAGCCTGTCTCAACAGCTTCTTGTGGATGGGCCTTTTTAGGTAGCTGTCAAAGATCCCATTATGTAGTCACCACAAAGAAAATGTTGAAAGTTCTGGCCTTAGTGATTTTCCCTCCCATCGCACATTTCTGACACCACAGAAAATGTGTTGACATCTGTATGAGTTCGTTCTCTCATTGCTATAAAGAACTACCCGAGACTGGGTAATTTATAAAGAAAGAGGTTTAATTGACTCACAGTTCCACAGGCTGTACAGGAAGCCTGGGTGGGAGGCCTCAGGAAACTTACAATCATGGTGGAAGGTGAACGGGAAGGAGGAGCATCTTACATGACCAGGGCAGGCAGAAGAGAGAGAGCCAAAGTGTGACCCAGAGGTCATGCTCTAACTATTCTAGTCCCCTGCCTTTCCAGTCCCACCATCAATGTCTGCTCCTTATGTTTAATTTTTACATTCTGCATAGCATGAGGAAGGAAAAAGGTACCTTTAGAACTGGCTACAAGCAGATGTTGATATGGTTTGGATTTGTGTCCGCACCCAAATATCATGTCGAATTGTGGGAAGGTGCCACACGCTTGTAAACAACCAGATCTCATGAGAGTTCACTCACTCTCACGAAAACAGTAAGGGGGAAATCCGCCCCCATGATCCCATTACCTCCCACCAGGTCCCTCCTCCAACACCGGGTATTACAATTCGTCATGATATTTGGGTGCAGATACAAAGCCAAACCATATCAACATCTGCTTGTAGGCCAGTTTTTTGTTTTGTTTTGTTTTGATTTTTGAGACAGAGTCTCATTCTATTGCCCAAACAGCAGTGCAGTGGTGCTGTCTCAGCTCAGTGCAACCTCTGCCTCGCGGGTTCAAGTGATTCTCCTGCCTCAACCTCCTGAGTAGCTGGGATTACAGATGCACACCACCATGCCTGGCTAATTTTTTTTTGTATTTTTAGTAGAGACAGGGTTTCACCATATTGGGCAGGCTGGTCTCGAACTTCTGACCTTGTGATCCACCCACCTCAGCCTCCCAAAGTGCTGGGATTACAAGCATGAGCCACCACACCCAGCCGACCAGTTCTAAAGGTAGCTTTTTTCTTCCTCATGCCACACAGAATGTAAAAATTAAATGTAAGGATCAAAGTTCCAAGATGGCCTAATAGGAACAGCTCCAGCCTACAGCTCCCAGCATGAGCAATGCAGAAGACGGGTGATTTCTGCATTTCCAACTGAGGTACCAGGTTCATCTCACTGGGGCTTGTCGGACAGTGGGTGCAGGAGAGTGGGTGCAGCCCACTGAGCATGAGCCGAAGCAGGGTGAGGCATCACCTGACCCAGGAAGTGCAAGGGGTCAGAGAATTCCCTTTCCTAACCAAGAGAAGCTGTGACAGACGGCACCTGGAAAATCAGGTCACTCCCACCCTAATACTGTGCTTTTCCAATGGTCTTAGCAAACGGCACACCAGGAGATGATATCCTGTGCCTAGCTCTGAGGGTGTCACGCCCACCAAGCCTCGCTCATTGCTAGCACAGCAGTCTGAGATCGAACTACAAGGCCGCAGTGAGGCTGGGGAAAGGGCGCCCACTATTGCTGAGGCTTGAGTAGGTAAACAAAGCAGCCAGGAAGCTTGAACAGGGTGGAGCCCACTGCAGCTCAAGGAGGCCTGCCTGCCTCTGTAGACTCCACCTCTGGGGGCAGGGCATAGCCGAACAAAAGGCAGCAGAAACTTCTGCAGACTTAAATGTCCCTGTGTGACAGCTTTTAAGAGAGTAGTGGTTCTCCCAGTACAGAGTTTGAGATCTGAAAACAGACAGACTGCCTGCCCAAGTGGGTCCCTGACCCCTGAGGAGCCTAACTGGGAGACACCCCCCAGTAGGGGCCGAATGACACCTCACACGGCTGGGTGCCCCTCTGAGATGAAGCTTCCAGAGGAACAATCAGGCAGCAACATTTGTTGTTCTGCAATATTCACTGTTCTGCAGCCTCCGCTACTGATACCCAGGCAAACAGGGTCTGGAGTGGACCTCCAGCAGACTCCAACAGATCTGCAGCTGAAGGTCCTGACTGTTAGAAGGAAAACTAACAAATAGAAAGGACATCCACACCAAAATCCCGTCTGTATGTTACCATCATCAAAGACCAAAGGTAGCTAAAACCACAAAGATGGGGAGAAACCAGAGCAGAAAAGCTGAAAATTCTAAAAATCAGAGCGCCTCTTCCCCTCCAAGGGAACACAGCTCCTCACCAGCAATGGAACAAAGCTGGACGGAGAATGACTTTGATGAGTTGAGAGAAGGTGGCTTCGGACGATCAAACTTCTCTGAGCTAAAGGAGGATGTTCGAACCCATCGCAAAGAAGTTAAAAACCTTGAAAAAAGACAAGACAAATGTCAAACTAGAATAACTAGTGTAGAGAAGACCTTAAATGACCTGATGGAGCTGAAAACCATGGCACGAGAACTACATGACGCACGCACAAGCTTCAGGAGCCCATTTGATCAACTGGAAAAAACGGTATCAGTGATTGAAGATCAAATGAATGAAATGAAGTGAGAAGAAAAGTTTAGAGAAAAAAAGAGTAAAAAGAAATGAACAACGCCTCCAAGAAATATGGGACTATGTGAAAAGACCAAATATATGTCTGATTGGTGTACCTGAAAGTGACGGGGAGAATGGAACCAAGTTGGAAAACACTCTTCAGGATATCACCCAGGAGAACTTCCCCAACCTAGCAAGGCAGGCCAATATTCAAATTCAGGAAATACAGAGAACACCACAAAGCTACTCCTCAAGAAGAGCAACTCCAAGACACATAATTGTCAGATTCACCAAAGTTGAAATGAAGGAAAAAATCTTAAGGGCAGCCAGAGAGAAAGGTCGGGTTACCCACAAAGGGAAGCCCATCAGACTAACAGTGGATCTCTTGGCAGAAACTCTATAAGCCAGAAGAGAGTAGAGGCCAATATTCAACATTCTTAAAGAAAAGAATTT
>NW_016805992.1:1830482-1852212 GCF_001698545.2 Rhinopithecus bieti | reverse complement strand
CCTTAGAGACTTACAAAGAGACTTAGACTCCCACACAACAATAATGGGAGACTTCAACACTCCACTGTCAACATTAGACAGCTCAACAAGACAGAAAGTTAACAAGGATATCCAGGAATTCAACTCAGCTCTGCACCAAGCGGACCTAATAGACATCTACAGAACACTCCACCCCAAATTAACAGAATGTACATTCTTCTAATCACCACATCGCACTTATTCCAAAATTGACCACATAGTTGGAAGGCACTCCTCAGCAAATGTAAAAGAATATAAATTATATCAAACTGTCTCTCAGACCACAGTGCAATCAAACTAGAACTCAGGATTAAGAAACTCACTCAAAACTGCTCAACTACATGGAAACTGAACAACCTGCTCCTGAATGACTACTGGGTACAAAACAAAATGAAGGCAGAAATAAAGATGTTCTTTGAAACCAATGAGAACAAAGACACAACATACCAGAATCTCTGGGACACATTTAAAGCACTGTGTAAAGGGAAATTTATAGCACTAAATGCCCACAAGGGAAAACAGGAAAGATCTAAAACTGACACCCTAACATCACAATTAAAAGAACTAGAGAAGCAAGAGCAAACATGTTCAAAAGCTAGCAGAAGGCAAGAAATAACTAAGATCAGAGCAGAACTGAATGAAATAGAGACACAAAAAACCCTTCAAAAAAAATCAGTGAATCCAGGAGTTGGTTTTTTGAAAAGATCAACAAAATTGATAGACCACTAGCAAGACTAATAAAGAAGAAAAGAGAGAAGAATCAAATAGACACAATAAAAATGATAAAGAGGATATCATCACTGATCCCACAGAAATACAAACTACCATTAGAGAATACTATAAACACCTTTACACGAATAAACTAGAAAATCTAGAAGAAATGGATAAATTCCTGGACACATGCACCCTCCCAAGACTAAACCAGGAAGAAGTTGGATCCCTGAATAGACCAATAGCAGGCTCTGAAATTGAGGCAATAATTAAGAGCCTACCAACCAAAAGAAGTCCAGGACCGGACGGATTCACAGCCGAATTCTACCAGAGGTACAAGGAGGAGCTGGTACCATTCCTTCTGAAACTATTCCAATCAATAGAAAAAGGGAATCCTCCCTAACTCATTTTATGAGGCCAACATCATCCTGATACCAAAGCCTGGCAGAGACACAACAAAAGAAGAATTTTAGACCAATATCCCTGATGAACATCAATGCAAAAATCTTCAATAAAATACTGGCAAACTGAATCCAGCAGCACATCAAAAAGCTTATCCACCATGATCAAGTGGGCTTCATCCCTGGGAAGCAAGGCTAGTTCAACATACACAAATCAATAAACGTAATCCATCATACAAACAGAACCAAAGACAAAAACCACATGATTTTCTCAAGATGCGGAAAAGGCCTTTGACAAAATTCAACAGCCCTTCATGCTAAAAACTCTCAATAAATTAGGTATTGATGGGACTTATCTCAAAATAATAAGAGCTATTTATGACAAACCCACAGCTAATATCATACTGAATGGGCAAAAACTGGAAGTATTCCCTTTGAAAACCGGCACAAGACAAGGATGCCCTCTCTCACCACTCCTATTCAACACAGTGTCGGAAGTTCTGGCCAGGGCAATCAGGCAATAGAAAAATAGGCAAAGGAACTGAATAGACATTTATTAAAAGAAGTCATGCAAATGGCCAACATATCAAAATACTCAGCATCACTAATCATTAGAGATATATAAAATAAAACCACAATGAGATATCACCTTGCACCTATTAGAAGCCTATAACTAAAAAGACAAAAGATAACAAGTGTTGGTGGGAACATGGAGAAAAGGGAATTTTTTTTTTTTTTTTTTGAGATGGAGTCTTGCTTTGTCGCCCAGGCTGGAGTGTAGTGGCGCAATCTCAGCTCGCTGCAACCTCCACCTCCCTGGTTCAAGCAATTCCCCTGCCTCAGTCTCCCAAGTAGCTGGGATTACAGGCCCACGCCACCACGTCTGGCTATTTTTTTTTTTTTTTGTATTTTTAGTAGAGACAGGTTTTCACCATGTTGGCCAAACTGGTCTCAAACTCCTGACCTCATACGATCCACCCACCTCCGCCTTCCAAAGTGCTGGGATTACAGGCGTGAGTCACCACATCCAGCTGAGAAAAGGGAACTTCTGTATACTGTTGGTGGGAACGTAAATCGGTAAAGCCATTATGAAAACAGTATGGAGTTTCCTCAAAAAAGTTATAAACACAACTATCATATGATCCAGCAATCTCACTTCTGAATATGTATCCAAAGGAAATGAAGGAGCAGACCCTGAAACAAGGATTCCAGTGCAAGTGGGTTATTAAGAAGGGGATCCCAGAAAACATCAGTAAAAGGAGTAGGAAAATGAGACAGGGAAGGTGGGACAGGCCCTTGAGGGTGTATATTAAGCAAAACATGTTGCATGCAAACTGGGGACCCCATATGACTGGAGAACATTAGACAAAGAGTACACAGCCCACCTCAGCTTTCCATCTAAGAGTGAGCGTCTGCGGTGTCATCTACCAACTCCCAGCCCCGGTTGGCTGAGGGCTGCTTCCACAGGTATCAATGTCCTGATACTTCCAGCCTTCCCCATATGCAGATAGATCATGCTGCTAACCTGAAAGTCCCTGCAGATAGAAGGCCAAGAAGATGAAGGCACATCAAGGTAGATGCTGAGGAATGAACAGAGGCACTGATAACCTCTGCCACACCAGCAACAGGAAGGTATCTAGTGATCAACTGGTCTACCTCTTCATAGGTACAGAAGAGGACAGGTAGTCTATTTCGGACTGAGCTGATTCAGGCCACTGTGAGTGGTGATTTTCTTTTTTCTTTTTCTTTTTTTGTTTGTTTTTTTGTTTGTTTGTTTGGTTGGTTGGTTGGTTGGTTTTTTTTGATACAAAGTTTCTCTCTGTTGCCCAGCCTGGAGTCATGATCTCAGCTCACTGCAACCTCTGCCTCCCAGGATTCTTGTGCCTCAGCCTCTCAAGTATCTGGGACTACAGGCACCCGCCACCACACCTGGCTCATTTTTGTGTTTTTTAAGTAGAGACAGGGTTTCACCATTTTGGCCAGGCTGGTCTCGAACTCCTGACCTCAAGTGATTGGCCTGCCTCAACTTCCCAAAGTGCTGGGATTACAGGCCTGAGTCACCACTCCTGGCCGCTGTGATTTCCAAACCCTATTTGCTTGATTTTAAGACACCATTGCCTGTAAGACTCACCTTGGATATAACAACAGCTTTTCCAGACTTTAAAAAAACTCACTACATTAAGTGAATACAAAAAGCATTCTAATTTGAGATATGTTAAAAAGTTTAAAAGAAAGCATCTCCAACTCTAGACAATATGGCTTTGTCCCGCTGTCCCCATAACAGCACTTATACCCTTCTGACCCTCCGTCCCAATTTGGGCTTAGAAAATAGAGTTATTTTGTTTGAAAATCTGTTCTGGTTCTGAAGTTCTGTGATTTTCTCTTTCCTTGCAGCATCTTCGTCATGGCAACACAATGCCCATTTGCATTTCAAAAACTACCCCTGCCTACTTCACACCTTAAAACAAGAATCGAGATCCCACCTTAATATTTAAAAATAGGCAACTTCAGCCCTTTAGTGTCCAGGTACCCTTTTTTAGGCAACAAAAGGAGCCACAGTTTCTTGTTCACCATGTCAGCATCTTTAAAATGCACACTTATTAATTAGATGTATTAGGCACTGGCTAATTTTGTTACAAGGAGAAAGAAGGAGAACTAACATTTATTAATGGACTGCTACTCCCAGATACCACACTAACGGCTTTAGATGTAGCATTTCATGCAATCCCCACAATTGATCCCTGAACAAAAGAAACTAAATCACAGCCAGGTTAAGTCACTTGATCAAAGCCACACAGCTGGCACGTTGCAAAGCTGATATAATGCTGGCAAAATTATCTACCATCATACCCTGTATCTTCTCAGGGCTTAATAAATACGAAGGACAAACACAGCCAGAAAACAGAGAGGGAGGAGGTAAAGGGTGTGAGAAGGAATAAAAAAGAGTAGAATTCCATCCCCAAAAGATTATCCACCCCCTAGAGTTGGACCACCTGGTGTTGCTAAGAAACGAGAACATGAACATTCTGCTCTCCAATTCCTAAAGATAGAGACTGGATTGCCCCAAGAAAAGAGGAAGCAACTTTCCTTTTCCTTTGCTTTATCCATCTTTTGTCCTCTTAAATATTCTCTAGCCAACATCAGCCAGCCAAATCCCTTCATTGGGAGATTTTTTTTTTTTTATCTGCTCTCGGTCTATTTAATTTAGCAAGTCATTTTTTATTAGTATTTTCCTTTCTCTTCTTCACTCTGGAAAAGTTTTAGGGAAGAGTAAATCTGGCTTCTTTATAATCCTACATGAATCTTTCAGACTTTGTTTTCCCACTGTGAGATAATAAAACCAGTAACTATAAATAAAACTATAAATAAAACCAGGCTCGGGGCTGCCCAAGCCTCTAGGATCTGTGTAATCCCCTGTCAATTCCACCCTTAAAGATTCATTCCTTTGGCTATTCAAATGCCATCTGTAAAATCACATGATCCTGGGAGAAGTGACACATAACTAGTATCTGTATCTAGGGATTCTTAACCATTTCATGGTTTAAGAATGAAAGAGGTGTGTGGATCATCTGAGGTCAGGAGTTCAAGACCAGCCTGGCCAACATGGCGAAACTCCATCTCTACTAAAAATACAAAAATTAGATGGGTGTGGTGACGGGCATCTATCATATAATCCCAGCTACTCAGGAGGCTGAGGCAGGAGAATTGCTTGAACCTGGTGGGCGGAGATTGCTGCAGTGAGCAGAGATCGCCCACTTCAGTCCTGTCTGAACCAAAGAGAGAAACTCCATCTCAAAAAAAAAAAAAAAAAATGAAGGAGCGTGGATGGACTTTCTTCCTAGAAAAATATTAAGACACAAAATTCTACACATCTTTTGAACCCCAGAGGGAAAACCACTGTTTGAATCTGCTATCAGCTGATACCTTGGGAAGTAAGCCAAGGGAAAAGGATTATCTCAAATTTGACTGAAAGGCAACTGATTGTAGACGTTACATAGCCGCATCTATAAAATCCCTTCAAAGTAACACCTAGATTCGTGTTTGACTGAATAACTGGGAGCTGTAGCCTAGTCAGGTTCACACATTAAACTATCACATGTTGTTTTATATGTTCTTTTATTTTTTCCTTTTTTGGGACAGTGTCTCACTGTTGTCCAGGCTGAAGTGTATTGGCACAATCACAGCTCACTGCAGTATCAACCTCCCAGACTCAAGTGATCCTCCCGCCTCAGCCTCCCGAGTAACTGGGACTACAGGTGCACACCACCATGTCCTGCCAATTTCATTTAAATTTTTTTGTAGAGATCTGGGCTGGGGAGTGCAGGTGCACGTCTTGCCATGTTTCCCAGGCTGATCTAGAACTCCTGAGCTCAAATGATCCTCCCACCTCAGCCTCCCAAAGTGCTGGGATTACAGGTGTGAGCCACCATGGCTGGTCCCTGTTTATTTTTTTGTAAGGCAGGGAAGTAAACAAAAAGGAGGAGCGGTCAGATGTGAAGCCCAAGATCACATCAAGAACTGGATATCAAGAGTCATATGTCAGGCTGGGCTCAATGGCTCAAGCCTGTAATCCCAGCACTTTGGGAGGCCGAGGCGGGTGGATCACCTGAGGTCAGGAGTTCGAGACCAGCCTGGCCAATATGGTGAAACCCTGTCTCTACTAAAATATACAAAAATTAGCCGGGCGTGGTGGCAGGTGCCTGTAATCCCAGCTCCTTGGGAGGCTGAAGCAAGAGAATCACTTGAATCCGGGAGGCAGAGGTTGCAGTGAGCCAAGACTGTACCACTGCACTCCAGCCTGGGTGACAGAGTGAGACTCTGTCTCAAAAAAACAAAAAAGGAAAAAAAAAAAGAGCCATATGTCAAATGCTTTAGCTAAGCTAAGGCTAAGTGTGCTTTAGCCTCTACACCTTGCTAATCAGATCTGTCCAGGGCTGAGTGGAGGTAGTTGGAGGTTGGCTGTCAGATGCAAAAATCCTGCCACTTCTGCTAAGACTGCAAGTTCCTACCCCCTCCCACCACCTGGGAATAACCTGGTCTGCTCCTCGACCTTCCTACAGGGGCAAGTCCTAGTAGGACACAGCCTAAGAGCCTAACAGAACTCAGGTCTCCAGTAAGGTCCCCAGGGGAGTGCTAGTCAAAGTCAGTTTAATCACTATTTAGAAAAGGCCCCTAACCCTGATTTGGGGAAGGTCACGCCTCAATTGAACTGTCACACTGGGTCAACTCCTTGGTCCAGCCAGCCAGGACACTGGTGAACACATCACAGGAAAATCTGGCGTCAGCTTCAGCAGACTCATTAGACTATCCACAGTGAGGATTAGGGTGAGATCGGTCAGGCTCCCAGCAGGAAATTAGCTTGCCACTCCAATGGGGTGAGACCAACTTGAGATGAGATGAATAAAGAATTATTTACAATGGAATGTGCAGAGTGTTGGAAAATCTCAAAGGACAGTGCAGTAACCTGAGGCTTGTGGCAGTGGAGCAGTTACCCCCTTAGGCCTGGACGGATGAGGAGGAGGGAGCAATTATCGGAATCTGGACACAGAGAAAGCTGTGAGTACAGGCCCATGAAGCAGGAGCAAAGACCCTCAGTCAAGGGATGCAACTGACCCCAGTCACCCCTGCAAAGAAGCAGCAAAAAGAATAAATATCTTGACCTGGCTCCTTCACCTCTACCTCCTGACAATGCTCCCCAGCCCAACCCAACCCAAGCTCTAAGATCAAGGGAGCCATTTGATGTGGTTCATACAGGTCAGCCTCTGAGGGCACAGAGCAGGACAGGGCAGAGTGGACCTAGAGGGACACACAGAGGCATAACGTCTGACGTTGGCTGAATCCTCCCTTAAGCACTTTCATTCACTTAATGTAGTTTAGTTGACCGTAACAATTAACACATAAGACAGATAATGTTATTGTTCCCATTTTACAGATGAGAAAGATGAGTCTCAGAGGGATGAAGATGCCTGTCCAGGGCCACACAACTGGGAAATGGCTGAGCCAGGATTCGAACCCAGTTCTCCTCTCCTCTTGACTATTTCCCATGCTGGCCTAAAAGAGGCTGGAATGAATGTGTCCCCAGAAACCTGAACACCCCTGATTTGTCAGGATCCAGCCAGGACTAATGGTGCTTTAAAACACGGAAGTGTGCCGGGCATGGTTGTTCACGCCTGTAATCCCAGCATTTTGGGAGGCCAAGGCGGACAGATCACCTGAGGTCAGGAGTTCGAGACCAGCCTGACCAACATGGAGAAATCCTGTCTCTACTAAAAACACAAAATTACCTGGGCATGGTGGCACATCCCTGTAATCCCAGCTACTAGGGAGGATGAGGCAGGAGATTCGCTTGAACCTGGGAGGTGGAGGTTGCGGTGAGCTGAGATCGTGCCATTGCACTCCAGCCTGGGTGACAAGAGCAAAACTCAGTCTCAAAATAAAATAAAATAAAATAATAAAACACAGAAGTGTAGTGCTACCAAAGGGACTTCAAGGTAACCTTCATACCAGGCCAGGCATGGTGGCTCACGCCTGTAATCCCAGCATTTTGGGAGGCCGAGGTGGGCAGATCACTTGAGGTCAGGAGTTCGAGAACAGTCTGGCCAACATGGCGAAACCCCTTCTCTACTAAAAATACAAAAATTTTCTGGGTGTGGTGGCTGTGCCTGTAATCCTATCTACTCGGGAGGCTGAGGCAGGAGAATCGCTTGAACCTGGGAGATGGAGGTTGCAGTGAGCCAAGATCACACCACTGCACTCCAGCCTGGGTGACAGAGCGAAACTCTGTCTCAAAAAAATAATTAATAAATAAATAAATAAAACGTGCATAACATTTTCCAATGAGTAATCTAGGCTTGGTTCTAACTGATGTCATTATCACCAATTATTAAGCACAGATGGTCCCCAGAAAGTGTGTCTCAGAAGCACCGTGGAGTCAACTGAGCTTTCACCAATTGGCCCAAGTGTCCCGCCAGGAATACAGTGAGTGAACAAAGCCCGCCCAGCCATCTCTTCGGGACCCAGTCCTGGCAAGCGACAAGAGGCTGACATGAAAATGCCCCCCTCCCTTCTGTCCTCTCCTTAAGCCAACATCCGTGCCTTCAGCCTCCAAGTGGGGCCAAGATTATGCCCACCCAGGATGAGGGATTCCAGCCTTACGTCTGCCTGACTCTAGATCCCTGTTCCTCCCACAGCACTGGGCTGGCTTCTAACCCTTGACGCCTGCTAGAAGGGAAGGTTGTACTTCTTCCATGGCAGTGGGCTTCCATACTGCCAGGACAATTAAAGAATCTGCCCATATCTGACACAGGCTTCCTACGACCCATGACCAAGCTGCAGGAGGCTGACAGCCCCCCAACCAGGACTCTTACGTCATTAGATTCTCATTTCCTCTTCCAGGCAGCTTCAGGGAAAGGCAGACCAGGCATGAAGGGTGCAGCTAGCAAGCACAGTCCCTGCTACTCAGCCCTGCCTCCCACTGCCCCATCTCTGCACCCCAAGAGCCACGTATAGGAAGCTGCTCTCCCTCGGCCAGCACAGCACCAGGACTGGAGGTTGCCCAGCTGGTGGCTTTGAGCCCTGAGGGTAATTCATCACGTCTAGAGGATTCATTTCCATGAGAGTCTGCTACATCCAGTCTCCTGAACAGAATAGCAATAACCAGGTGCCGTCACCGGAAACTGAAACCCGTGCAGCTGACACAGTCCAGAGTCTGCCGCTCCCCTGCTATGGGACACAGGGCAGGTCCCTTCTGTCCCGTAAGACACAGCCAAAAGACATAGCAAGGAAAGAAACATTCTTTCTCTGTTTCTCCTTTTCTCTCCACCCTCCTCCTCCTATCATCCCCTCTCCTCTCATTCCTTTCTCTCTTTATTCTCTCCCTTATTCTCTAAGAGCACCAGAGGAAAGATACGGAGAGGTAGGCTTCCTTCCCTGTCCCCAGCGCCTGTTTCTGCTCCCCCAGCCCTCCAGCCATGCTCAGGACCTGGCTGATCACGAGAACTTGCTGGCCACACTCAGAAGGTCATGGCTGGGATTCCGTGACAGCAAATGTCCCTACTGCAGAGACCTCAGAAGTGCAGTTAAAGAGTAGGAACCACAGACCACGATGTGAAATCTCCTCCCGGCTCTGTCTGGTGACTCTTAAGCTCTTTCTATCCCTGCCTCTGTGTCTAGATCTAGAGAATGAGGACAGGACCTGGAATTTTCCACAGGACGGTGGATGAAGAACTGATATGTGGAGATATTAAGTAACATCCCTGTGCTCTTGCAGTTAATTGGTGGTGGGTGGGAATTATCAAACCATTCTCTTCTCCCACCTACCACCCTCCTCCTCCCCTCTACCCAGCATTAGAACTGGGCCTTCTCTCCAATCTGTGTTCTGTCGGGGGCCTAAAGATGAGGAATAAACTGGTGGATCCACAGAGACCGTCTCAGATGTGTCTTTGCAGGTCTGGCTTCTCTTCTGGGATGACCACAATGACAATGACATAAAAAAAAAAAAAAAAAAAAAAAAAACCCATGCACATGAGGAGACACAGTGGTCTGGGGAGAGCGGCAGAGAAAGTCTGTAGGCGGCCGGGCGCAGTGGCTCACGCCTGTAATCCCAACACTTTGGGAGGCTGAGACTGGCGGATCACCTAAGATTAGGAGTTCGAGACCAGCCTGGCCAACATGGTGAAACCCTGTCTCTACTAAAAATACAAAAATTAGCCAGGCATGGTGGCACACACCTATAGTCTCAGCTACTTGGGAGGCTGAGGCAGGAGAATCACCTGAACCCAGAAGGCAGAGGTTGCAGTGAGCCGAGATCACACCACTGCACTCCAGCCTGGATGACAGAGTGAGATTCCATCTCACAAAAACAAGTCCATAGGCATGTATCAAATCCAGAAATCCACACCTGTATTTATTTATCCAAACACCTTGGGGCTAGGGGACATGGGAAAATAGTGTTGTAGGACACTTTGGTCTTTTTCTGACAGTCCTCATAGCAGACTCCCTGGGACACATACAATGGCCAGGAGAATGGGCCTCCTTCTCCCGGATGGGTGGCATCGGGGAATGAGCCTAGGAGAGGTGGGGAAAGACGAGAAATGCTGTAACAGCAAAGTAACCCAACTCCAACCCCCTTCATCTTAGAACAGCATGAAACTTCACACCAACACCACATGCTGAGGACTATCAGGCCCATTTTGTAAACGAGAAGACCAACACCGGGGAGGTAAGGTGGCCTGCCTCAGGTCACACATCTCATAACCGCATTCAAACTCAGGTCTCCCTCGCCGGGTGCAGTGACTTGCACCTATAATCTCAGCACTTTGGGAGGCTGAGGTGGGTGGATCACCTGAAGTCAGGAGTTTGAGACCAGCCTGGCCAACATGGTGAAACCCCATCTCTAGTAAAAATACAAAATTAGCTGGCCATGGTGGTGTGCACCTGTAATCTCAGTTACTTGGGAGGCTAAGGCAGGAGAATCGCTTGAACCTGGGAGGCAGAGGCTGCAATGAGCCAAGATTGTGCCACTGCACTCCAGCCTGGGTGACAGAGCAAGACTCCATCTAAAAAAAAAAAAAAAACCTCAGGTCTCCCCAACTCCAAAGCCACCGCCCCAGCCTCCCTACTGAGGGATGCACACCAACCTCCTTTCAAAGCCTGCATTCCCTGATGCTGCTGGAGGCCTAGAAATTTACCCCAAAGCTGGGAGATTTATGCAGCTAATTTCCATTAGGACTAACAGAAGAAAGAAAAGGCCATTTTTCTTATAATTAGAAGAGAATTCAATCTTCACAGCCAATGCGTCTAATATCTCAGCTTACATAACAAAAGAAAAAGAATGCAAATGGAGATAATTAGGGGAGAGAAAAAACCACTTGGATTACTGGCTGCAGAAGTGATGGGGCGAAGGTATAATACAATTCCGGATGGAAATAGTTCTCTGCAACCAGTCAGGGTGGATTTTAAATGCCCGTCATCAACACCAGCGCTTGTAGAGGGCTACAGTGTGGCAGTTCTGCGCATCACTTACAATATCTCCTAACACAAAGGGAATTGTGGAGGAGGGACTATGATTATGCCCATTTCAGAGATAAAGAACTAAGGTTCTGAAAAGCAATATGCCTCACCAATTATCACAAAATGCATCCCATCACTCAGCCTCTATCTAGCAGGCGCCTACTTCATGCCAGGCACACAGATGATAGGTCTTCAGCAGGCCAGGATGATCCAGGATCCAAACCCATGTCTGTTTCACACCAAATCCACTTCCCTTCAGAGCAGAAACTCATTCAATGTTTGCCAAACGAATGAATTCCTTCAAAGTTTTTATTCTGCCGCTATTTCTTTGCTGCTGGCAAGAGTTCCAAGCAGAGGGGCATTGGGATGAAACATTACAAGAAGCCGGGGCCTTGCCAGCTCCCATCAGCTCCCTGTGCCTCTGGGATGGGCTGCTTCTGCTGGAGCCAGGCTTCAGGGCTTGTCCTGCAGCCCCCGTGACCCCCAGTGGTATCCTGTGTTCAGCAACTACAAAAGGTGTGAGTTAATGGAGTATTGATCCCTGTTTTAAAGCAGCAAAATTGCAGGGGTTGCAGCCAAGGAGAGGGAGAGTGAAGAATGAAAACGCAGCCCCTCAAGATCCCCCAGTTCTGCCAGTCCTCTGCTTTGCTCCCGGGGACAAGCAGCAGCAGCCAGAGGCTGGAAGGGAAGGGGCACGTCGTACAGGCAGGTGACACACTGTGCCATCGGCATGCCTTGCCTCCTGGGGCCTTTGCAACAGTCCTGGGGCACAGTTACTGATGCTATTGTACAGATGAGAAAACCAGCGTTCAGAAAGGGTGGGTCCCTTGCCCAATGTCACACAGCCACTGAGCGACACAACTGGGACTTAAGTTTTTGTAACTCTGGAACCTGGGTTGTTTGCGTTGCACTAAAAGAAAGCCCTAAAATAAAGACTCTTACAAGAGCTTAAGAAACACATTGTGGGCCGGGCGCGGTGGCTCAAGCCTGTAATCCCAGCACTTTGGGAGGCCAAGACGGGCGGATCACGAGGTCAGGAGATCGAGACCATCTTGGCTAACACGGTGAAACCCCGTCTCTACTAAAAAATACAAAAACTAGCTGGGCGAGGTGGCGGGCGCCTGTAGTCCCAGCTACTCGGGAGGCTGAGGCAGGAGAATGGCGTGAACCCGGGAGGCGGAGCTTGCGGCGAGCTGAGATCCGGCCACTGCACCCCAGTCCCAGCGACAGAGCGAGAATCCGCCCCAAAAAAAAAAAAAAAAAAAGAAAGAAACACATTGTGCCGAGAAGGCTGTTTGGTTATTGTTGCTGTTGTTGTTTGTTTGTTTGTTTGTTGACGGAGTTTTGCTCTTGTTGCCCAGGCTGGAGTGCAATGGCATAATCTTGGCTCACCGCAACCTCTGCCTCCTGGGTTTAAGTGATTCTCCTACCTCAGCCTCCCAAGTAGCTGGGATTACAGGCGCCTGCCACCACGCCTGGCTAAATGTTGTATTTTTAGTAGAGATGGTGTTTCACCATGTTGGCCAGGCTGGTGTCAAACTCCTGACCTTAGGTGATCCACCCACCTCCACCTCCACCTCCCAAAGCGCTGGGATTACAGGCGTGAGTCACTGCGCCAGGCCAAGGAAACTTTTCTATCCTGCTTTCTATGTTTATAAGAGTAGGTGGACTGCTGGGTGCAGTGGCTCAAGCCTGTAATCCTAACACTTTGGGAGGCCAAGGCAAGCACGTCACTTGAGCCCGGGAGTTCAAGTGCAGCCTGGGCAAAATGGCAAAACCCTGTCTCTACCAAAAATGCAAAACAAATTAGCCAGGCATGGTGGTGCATGCCTGTGGTCCCAGCTACTGGGGAGGCTGAGGTGGGGGACCACATGAGCCTGGGAGGCAGAGACTGCAGTGAGCTGAGACTCTACCACTGTTCTCCAGCCTGGGTGACAGAGTGAAACCCTGTCTCAAAAAAAAAAAAAAAAAAAAAAAAAAGCAGGCTGTCACTGCAAAACATTCTCCTTCTGTACGCAGCATGAACTAGACATCACACCTCCATTTTTGCGCAGAAACAATTCCATTCCACTTCTGAGACAGTGGAAGTCCATTAAGGAAGCCATTAAGGAGTCTTTGACAGAGTGACCTAAAAGCACCCATTTCCCCAGGGGTCACTCTCCTGGACCAACCCAGGGGCCTGGAGGGGCATCTTAGTCCCACATGGCATGTCTAACCTCAGTCAAATAATCCAGCACAGCCATTCCTCCAGGCACCTCCTTCTGCAGGGCAGGCTGTTTTTCAGGAGTATGAGTTTGCATTTTCTACAGGAAAGGTGCTATTGTTCATCCCTTCTCAACTCTGAAATATCTCAAAAATCTGAAAAGACATTTTCTTTTTTTTCTTTTTTTTGAGAAGGAATTGTTGCCCAGGCTGGAGTGCAGTGGCGCGATCTCAGCTCACTGCAACCTCCGCCTCCCAGGTTCAAGTGATTCTCCTGCCTCAGCCTCCTAGGTAGCTAGGATTACAGGCATGTGCCTCCATGCCCGGCTAATTTTGTATTTTTAGTAGACATGGGGTTTCTCCTTGTTGCCCAGGCTGGTCTTGAACTACCAACCTCAGGTAATCCACCCACCTTGGCCACCCAAAGTGCTGGGATTACAGGTGTGAGACACCACAACTGGCCTGAAAAGTCATTTTCTTGGGTGAATCAAAAAATAATTTTGTTTCTAATTTTACAGTTTTCCGGCTTTTTTTTTATTTTATTTATTTATTTTTAAGACAGTATCTCACTCTGTCGCCCAGGCTGGAGTGCAGTGGCGCAGTGTCAGTTTACTGCAACCTCCACTTCCTGGGTTCAAGTGATCCTCCCGCTTCAGCCTCCCAAGTAGCTATGACTACAGGCACACCACCATGCCTGACTAATTTCTGGATTTTGTTGTTATTGTTGTTGTTGTTGTTTTGTGGAGACGGGGTTTTGCCATGTTACCCAGCCTGCTCTGGAACTCCTGAGCTCAAGCAATCCTCCACCATGGGCCTCCCAAAGCCCCGAAATTGCAGGCAATGAGCCACCACGCCCAACCTCACAGAGTTTTCTATAAGCCTAATTGTATTCACTTGTGTTCACCCGACCATCCTTCTACACACACACTTCCAGATGTTGAAATAGCTACCTGTAATGAACATCGACTATGTGCCACAGGCTTTATGTTAATTGTTTCATTGAATATGCAAAACAGCCCCATCACCCCGTTGTGGAAACAGGAAGACTGAGACCTAGAGAAGTCCTGTATCACCAAGTCAACCTAGCGGGAAGCTGACATCTGAGCCTAGAGCTCAAGGTCGTAATCATTATGCTGTATGACATTGCTTTTCTTACTCACAACCTTCAGGGCCTCAAAGGAAGCTACCATCAAGGGCAGTTTATGCTGGAACCAAAAATGGTGGCTAGGGTTCTATGCTGAGGATAAGGAAGTCCAGAATCAGGAACCAGCCACACTTGAGTTTACCATGTAATTGGAGACAAGTCACCAGCTCCCATTCTGCACCCCCATCGGGTTCTCTGATGTAGCCCCCATTACCTATCCACCCTCATCCCCTGCTTCTCTATACCTTCTTCTTACATGCCAGAAACAGCTAACTGCTCCTAGTTCCCTGTGCCCACTAAATTCCTTGTGCTATACTGCCTTGGCCGGAGTAGTTCCTGTCACCATCCATGCCTTTCCTACGTTCTCCACCTGAACTCATTTTTCAACTCTCTGCTACAAGGTCACTGTTGAGAGCTACTCAGAATCTTGAGGAGGTCTAATTTTAAAACAGAATTGGAAATGCATCAGTGCATGTAGAAGACAAAAAATTGGTGATGGGACAGGTGCAGTGGCTCACGCCTGTAAGCTCAACACTTTGAGAGGCTGAGGTGAGAAGATTGCTTGAGGCCAGGAGTTCAAGACCAGCCTGGGCAACACAGTTAATCCCTGTCTCTAAATTAAAAATAAAAAACTTTAAAAGTTAAAATTCAATAAAAAATAAAAATTAGGCCAGGCACAGTGGCTCATGCCTGTAATCCCAGCACTCGCCGAGGTGAGTGAATCATCTGAGGTCAGGAGTTTGAGACCAGCCTGGCCAACATGGCGAAACCCCATCTCTATTAAAAATATTAAAAAATTAGCCCAGTGTGGTGGCTCACACCTATAATCCCAGCTACTCAGGAAGCTGAGGCAGAAGAATCATTTGAACCCAGGAGGCGGAGCTTGCAGTGAGCTGAGATAGCACCACTGCATTCCAGCCTCGGTGACAGAGCAAGACTCTGTCTCAAAAATAAATAAATAAATACAAAATTAAAATGAATGCATATTCTCCCTCCACAAAGCAAAACATCTTGTTAGGACATAGATTTGTTTGGGTTGTCTATTGCCAAGTGACCAACTATTCCAAAACTTAATGGCTGAATACAACAGTGCTTTATTTTACTCACAAATTTGTAAGTTGAGTAGGGCTCAGTGAAAACAGCTCATCTCCATTCCAAGTGGCACGCACTGGGGTAGCTAGATGGAGAACTAAATCATAACTCGTACGGCTGGCAAGTTGGTGCTGTCTATCAACTAGGACCTCAGCCAGAGCTATGGGCTGGGGACCTCAGTCTTCCTCACATGGGCCTCTCCACAGGACATCTGGACTTCCTCACAGCATGGTGGCTGACTTCCAAGATGGAGCACAAGGCAGATGTGCATGGTATTTTTATAAGCTAGCCTCAGAAGTCACATCACCAGTTCTGCTACGTTCAGTTGGTCAAGACAGTCCCCAAGACCCATCCAGATTCACAGGGAGGGTACAAAAATTATAACTCAATGGGGATGCCAAGGCCATAGCACCGCATGTGTGACAGGAGATCTTATTGTAATCATCTATGGAAAATACAATCTGCCACAATTTGCACATGGCTTTTCATAACCTCCAGCTAATTGTTTTAGAATGTCTCATTATTTCCAGCACCCTCTGAGAGGAGCCAATGCCAGAAAGAAGCAACATCCAGGTGACCCAAAATACTGAATGCACAATGGTGAACTTCCCGATGTCGAGTCCCAGGGAATATCAAAGGCTACGGCAAAGCCCCAGGCAAGATAAGATCAAAAGCCTTTTCTTGTCTTTTTTGTTTTGTGAGTTGCCATAGTGATGGCAAGGGTAAAATTGAGAGGCAACTGTAGACGTTATCATAATAGCGGCTCTCACGAAATCTGC
The DNA here is from genome assembly GCF_001698545.2 of Rhinopithecus bieti. Lineage (NCBI taxonomy): Eukaryota > Metazoa > Chordata > Mammalia > Primates > Cercopithecidae > Rhinopithecus > Rhinopithecus bieti. Next base: position 1,835,854 of record NW_016805992.1, on the reverse strand, counting down.
ACCTAAGTTCACCAACACATACACACACACACACGCACACACATACACGTGCTCAAGGCATGTAGAACCGACTATTGCAAGAACTCAAGATGAGGTATCCAAAAAAAGTTAACTAAGTTTTCTAGAATTCTGCTGGCTGTAATGCCTCTGTCTTTTTAGCTGATCTTGACACCCCAAAGAGACATAGCTACTAGGATGGTAGGCTCCCTGGGAATTCTTCTCTGGTCCTTCAAATAAAGCTGTGTTCTGCCTCTCAGCTTCCATAATCAGCTTGTTCTTATCCTTGTCACAGCCTATATTGGTCTACGCTCTAATCAGCTATGCGCCTGTCTGTCTCCTTCACAGGATGGAGATGACTTGAGAAAAGGGACCCCACAACGTAGCACAATGCCTGGTCACACAGCAGGTGTCCAACAGATGTTGTGAAACTGACTTAACCATCTCTATCTCTTTCTTCCTGCAGTGCATCTGTCAACTTAGCGTCTTCATTGTTTTGGATCCTTGAGGGACACTGAACTGCTGTGAAGGGAGTGAGTGCTGCGGTACACATGCTAATTCAACTTTGCCCTATTGTTGGACAGTGGAGTGATTTCCTTTTTTTCCCATTGTAAATAATGCTATGATGAGAGACGAGTGAATAAAACCTTATCTGCATTTCAGATTATTCCCTAAGGCTCACTTCCAAGTTTGGAAACTACTGGATGAAAGGATAGAGACATACTGAAAGCTCTTGATTCAGGCCAGAAAATTGTTCTTCAAAAAGACAGCAATTTGCATTCTGTAGCTGCATTTTAACATGACAATGATACTAATAGTAACAGTATCAATAATAACAGCAATGTAATATAGTATTCACCAAGTGCCATATATCCTTCTAAGCTCTTGATATTGATTATCTCAGTTAATCCTCTCAACAGTCCTATAAATAAAGCATGATTATTATCTCCTTTTATAGACAGGGAAACTGAGGTACAGAAATTGTCCTTGCCCAAAGACACACAACCAAGATGTCAGACGAAGATACAAACCCAAAAAGCCCTAAGACAGAAGCATGAGAGCCTCATCACCTTCCTTCCTCATGATGGTTAAAGAAAAAGCAGGTCAGACATCCCTTCCATAACTCATATGAGGCCATTAAGCAATCTTCCATCTTCCATTTCTGCAAAGCCAGATGGGTGTCCCCACTGAATGGTGGCCCTGAACCTTAGGTTACATTCCCAAGAGGCAGAGTCTGAGATGGGAATTGGAGAGTGTGATCTCTTGAGGGAGGGTTCTCAAGAGAAGTGAGAGGGAAGCAGGAAGGGATCATGGAAGAAGTGAACAAGGATATGGCTTCAGGTCAAGTTCACCTGACCTGATCCTGGTGGGGGCTCTGCAGCACTAATCAAATGACAGAGGCTGAGTTCTGTGGCTCATGTCTGTAATCCCAGCACTTTGGGAAACCAAGGTAGGAGGATTGCTTAAGGCCAGGAGTTTGAGACCAGCCTAGGCAAGATAGTAAGACCTTCCCCATCTCTAAAAAAAAAAAAAAAAAAAAAAAAAAAAAAAAAACCAGTAAGAAAGAAATCACTCACCTATAGTCCTTGCTACTCAGCAGTCTGAGGCAGAAGAATCACTTGAGCCCAGGAGTTCGAGGCTGCAGTGAGCTATGATGCACACCATTGCACTGCAGCCTGGGCAATAGAACAAGACCTTGTCCCTAAAAATAAAAAATAAATAAATAAATAAACAAACAAACAAAAACAATGACAGGGACCTCCCTAGTTTGATTCAAAGGTCCAACTTTTATACCTAGGGTGTCAGTCATTGGCTGAGTGCTGTCCCTGCAGATGAGGGAGTATGACTTCCCAAGGTGAGGCGGCTCCTGTCAGGAAAGGGCAGTTCCCTGGAGACAATTCCCTGCACAGCTGTGAGCTGTTAGCAGCCAACATGCACAGCAGCTTGGAGATGGATTTGCCAGCTGATGAAGGGGAGCCGGGCAGGGCACCAGCAGAATCTACTTCACCTTCCATGCTTCCTACATAAACCAATAGCCTAAACTCAACCCTCCCAAATGGTTTTTCTTCCCCTCTCTGAGTTGCACCATAGATATGTTGCTAAATGAGACTTCCCTGTAAGTGAAATGGGAAAGTTCCCTGACTTCCCTCACAGGACGTGCAACAGGGGTGTGGCTTGTCTGTTCAGCCGCCATGCATGCCCAAACCCCTTACAGGAAGGGGAGCACGCAGATGGGCAGGTGCAGGAACCAGGGCAAACACCCCTGGGCTACTGCCCCATGGCAGCGTCCAGGGGTCAGTGTCTGTGACTTCCAAAGCCCAAGAGGCCATGTGTTACAGTGCACTCTTTTAGCTTGCCGTCCACAGATGGCTTAATTGTTAACCAGCTCAGTGGACCTTCTGCCTTTTTCCAAGGGTAGAGGGCCAGTGTGGCAGCTTTCCATATCCCAAGTTCTTGTCTGGCATCCAGGAAAAATGAGGTCACACATGGACCTGAAGGATGAATACGGGGGTTTTATTGAGTGGTGGAGGTGACTCTCAGTGGGATGAATGAGGAACTGGAAAGGGGATGGAGTGGGAAGATGATTGTCCTCTGGAGTTTGGCCGTCTAGTAGCTGATCTCCTCTCTGACCATCCCCACCTGAACTCCTGTCAGCTTTCAGATATTCCTTCTCTCCTCTCTGCTGTGCCATTCTACCATTCTTCTGCTCTTCCGTTTGTCTCCTCATGGAGCCTGAGGTGTATGTGGGTATAGGATGGGGGGCAGGGTGGGCCAAAAGGCAACTTTTGGGCACAAAAAACAGGAATGTCTGTTCTCATTTAGGGCCACGGGTTTCCAGGCTTGAGGGTGGAGCCTTTGCCAGGGAACCACTCTCTTCTAACCAGTATTTCCCTGTCTCCTGTCTGTATCGTAAGTGTCCCTCACTGGGCTCACGGAAAATGCTGATGGCACGAGAGTGGAACTGTGAGACTCCAGGGAAACAGAGACAAACTGAATGCATGTTGTAATGCTTCATCTCTGGTGAACTTCACTGTGGGTCAGAAAAGAAGGAATTCTTCAGGAGGATGTTGGGAAGGTAGTCCTTCAGAAGCAAGCCCAAGGAGGAGAGAGGAGAAGGTATCATGGCTCCCCACGGTCCTGTCCCAAGTCATATTCCCCATCTACTAGGACTTGCTGGAATTTAAGGAAACAAGGATGAATCAGAGACAGGCCCAACTCTGACAGGGCTCAGTAGATAATGAAGAACATAGAGGCACAAGCGACCTCAATGCAGATGCACAGAGTGCCAGGAGCACAGAGGAGAGGCAGCCACTGCAGTGGGACAGGGGAGATCAACCAGGGCTGCAGAAGACCTTGACGTCATACCTGAGTCCTGATGTTTGGTGGGCCAATGGAAATGACCTGGGAATAGCAAGGGGCAGAAAGGACATTCCAGACAGAGGAAGCCACAAGTGCAAAAGGCAGGAGGCCTGATCCAGGATGGGGGATTCCACAAAAGCCCACTTTGCAGGGGAGAAAACTGAGGTTCAGAGGAGTGAAGCAGCTCCCCAAAAAGGCACATTAATAATGATACAAGAAAAACTTCAGTAAAGGAGTTTAATTCAGCAATGAATGATTTGCAAATCGGGCAGCCCCTAGAATCAGAACAGATTCACAGAGACTCCAGCACAGCCACGTGGTGGAAGATTTATAGACAAAAAAAAAAGAGAAATGATGTACGGAAATCAGCAGCGAGGTACAGAAACAGCTGGACTGGTTACAGGTTGGCATTTGCCTTATTTAAACACAGTTTGAGCGCTTAGCAGTCTACGAGTGGTTGTGAGTATTGCCGCTGGGGTTGGCCAAGACTCTGTTATTGCTACACGTGCATACTCCTTAGTTAGCTTTTCAATCTTGTCTGACTGTTAAGCTAGGTTACAGCTGGTCCACAAGGACTCAAATGTAGAAGTATGAAGTCCTTCCCAGGCCATATGTAGTTTGCTTTAACAATAATAAGTGGCCGGACGCAGTGGCTCACACCTGTAATCCCAACACTTTGGGAGGCCAAAGTGGGCGGATCACCAGGTCAGGAGTTCGAGACCAGCCTAACACGGAAAACCCCGTTTCTACTACAGATACAAAAATTAGCCAGCCATGGTGGCAGGTGCCTGTAATCCCAGCTACTCAGGAGGCTGAGGCAGGAGAATTGCTCGAACCCAGGAGGCAGAGGTTGCAGTGAGCCGAGATGGTGCCACTGCACCCCAGCCTGGGTGACAGAGTAAGACTCTGTCTCATAAATACATAAATAAATAAATGGCAGAATTGGAGTCTGCTCTCTATACTTCACCAGAAATCGCCCATGAGTAGAACAAACATTTTCAAAGGAGAGATAAACCATCCCACACCTACCCTCTAGCAAACAAGAAGGATGCTGAAGGGTGTCACAGAACACAGAAATGTAATGTCATCCTCCACCCCAATCTCTCTCTCTCAGCTCCACCCCATCTTTCTTTCTCTCTCTCCCCTTCTCTCGTTATTCGATTAATCCTTATGTCTCCTTGATGCCATTCATGGCAGACAGCAGTTGTACACCGTTTCATTCATTTCAGGAAACTCAGACATGACACTTGTGAAGATCCCAGGTTATCTCACTTTTACGCACTCAAGAGAGATTTAGGTCCTACCATGGCCACGAAAGTCAAAATGTATAAAATTCCAGTTAGACAGAAGGAATGAGTTTTTGACATCTGTTGCACAAAAATTTAAGTATTTGAAGAGACGGCTATGTCCATCAGCTTGACTTAATCATTCCACAATGTATACATACATCAAAACATCACACTGCTCCCCCAAAATACCTACAATTATTTCTCCATTTTTTATTATTTTTTGAGATGGAGTCTCACTCTGTCACCCAGGTTGGAGTGCACCAACACGATCTCAGCTTACTGCAACCCCTGCCTCCCAGGTTCAAGGGAATCTCCTGCCTTGGCCCTGCCGAGTAGCTGGGATTACAGGCACATGCCACCACACCTGACTAACTTTTGTATTTTTAGTAAAGATGAGGCTTCAGCATGTGGGCCAGGCTGGTCTCAAACTCCTGACCTCAGGTGATCCGCCCTCCTCAGCCTCCCAAAGTGCTGGGATTACAGGCAGGAGCCACCACGACCAGCCAATTTGTACATTTTTTTTTCATTGATTTTAAAGGAAAGAAAATAAAGTCACGCTATTCCTAGGGAGAACTTCCTAAATAGGTAGAGGAATTCAAGTAAGAGGGGAAAGTCCACATGCAGATAGTGGATCATTCAAACTGATACAGCTTTAAGACAATTGTCAAATCCCTGGAGGAAACAGGGATTTTTTTTTTTTTTTTTTTTTTTTTTTTTTTTTTTTTT
>NW_016805992.1:1804500-1830000 GCF_001698545.2 Rhinopithecus bieti | reverse complement strand
GGAAGGAAGGAAGGAAGGAAGGAAGGAAGGAAGGAAGGAAGGAAGGAAGGAAGGAAGGAAGGAAGGAAGGAAAGATTTATGTAGAACAAAACCTAAGGGATATAAACTATCCAGTGCTTTTTTAAAACACTGTATTGATTTTATGCTTAGCGTTTATTTCCTCTTTGTGATACTGGGTTTCCATTTATAGTAGTGACATAATGTTTCCTGTTTAAAATAGTCTATTAATTTAATTTTAAAATGAGTTGGCTTTAAACCAAGTAAAAAAATAGAACATGGATATAGATACAGCAGAAATCACACAGGTGGTAAGCGAATGACTCAAGTTTGGATAACACTGGGAAGCTTGATTCTTTTTTTAATATTTGGCTTCCTGCAGATTAACTCTTAGAAATGTGAGGCACATCCGCTCTCGGGGCAGGGGCAGGAAGGCTCAAAGGCAGCGCTGGTGGGAGGGAGCAGAGGGTGTCAGGATGTGCTCTCCCAGACATCCCAGGAAGTTCCCAGTGTCTCCGATCCAGCTGCTACCTTGTCAAGGTCCCTGCTCTGGGTTAATAAGCCAGCAACAGACGGAGAGCTATTGTACAGATCGAGATGGGGGATTTTCAAGGAGGCAATTTAATGAGCAGCGGTTTGAATTGAGACCAATTTTAATGTCTTTTCTGTTTTCCACCAACCGTCACAGAAATTGCCACAAATGATGTCTTAATTCTGTTCCCTAGCGGTCTCTGATATGGCAAAGGATGAATTTTAAATTGTTTGATCAGAATTAGCAACATTAGTCACTGCAAATAGCCTTTTAATTTCCACAGAGCTGCCAAGGGGAGCAAAAATAGAATTGTGAGGAGAGTTCCAGCAGGCAGATGTGCTCCTGGTAGAAGAGGCCTCGTGGTCTGCTGGAGGTGTCTTCAGGTGCTCCAGGGTTGGTGAGGCAAGGCGGGGGAGCAGGTGGGGGGAAAGGGGTTTCAGTCCCAGCTTCCCACTTCCTCTGGGTGGTAAGGGTTTGCTGTCCCAAGAAACTGTGGATTCCAGCCAGGCGCACTAGCTCACACCTGTAATCCCAGCATTTTGGGAGGCCGAGGCAAGTGGATTGCCTAGGTCAGGAGTTTGAGACCAGCCTGGCCCACATGGCGAAACCCAGTCTCTACTAAAAATGCAAAAATTAGCTGGGCATGGTGGTGGGCACCTGTAATCCCAGCTACTCAGGAGGCTGAGGCAGGAGAATTAATTGAACCTGGGAGGTGGAGGTTGCGGTGAGCCAAGATGGTGCCACTGCACTCCAGCCTGGGTGACAGAGCAAGACAAAAAGAAAGAAAGATAGGAAGAAAGAGAGAGAGAGAGAAAGAAAGAGAAGAAAGAGAAAGAGAAGGAAGGAAGGAAGGAAGGAAGGAAGGAAGGAAGGAAGGAAGGAAGGAAGGAGAAAGAAAAAACTGGATTATGAGGGTGGTCCCTTGTGGACCTGCGTAAAGACCAAATTCCCCTCCTCCTGGCTCTGGCCACAACTTTCCAGATCCCCAGGGCATACGGCGTTTGCTCCTAGTGGCAGTGCTGCATTCCCACCCAGCAGCCAGACTGACCTTTTCATTCCTAAAACAGTCCAGGCACTGTGGTTCATGCCTGTCATCCCAGCACTTTGGGAGACCAAGGAGGGAGGATGGCTTGAGCCAAGGAGTTCAAAGACTAGCCTGGATAAGATAGCAAGACCCTCATCCCTACAAAAAAAAAATTTAAAAATTACCCAGGCATGGTGGCTTATGCCTGAAATTTTAGCAGTTTGGGAGGCTGAGGCAAGAGAGTCACTTGAGGCCAGGAGTTAGAGGCCAGCCTGGACAACATAGTGAGACCCTATCTCTACAAAATTTTTTTTTAATTAACTGAGCATGGTGGCATGCACCTGTAGTCCCATAGTCCCAGCTACTTGAGAGGCTAAGGCAGGAAGATTACTTGAGCCCAGGAGTTCGAGACTGCAGTGAGCTATAGTTATGCCACTGCACTCCAGCATGGGTGACAAAGAGAGACCCTGTGTCATAAAAAAAAAAAAAAAAAAAGAAAGAAAAAAAAATTCCTAAAACAGGCAACAATACTCCTCTGCTTAAAACTCTCCAAGTGAGATTGTTATTCTAAGTGAAGTAATTCAGGAATGGAAAACCAAACATCCCATGTTCTCACTCATAAGTGGGAGCTAAGCTATGAGGATGTAAAGGCATAAGAATAACACAATCGACTTTGAGGACTCGGGGGAAAGGGTAGGAAGGAGGTAAGGGATAAAAGACTACAAATTGGGTGCAGAATATACTGCTTGGGTGATAGGTGCACCAAAATCTCACAAATCACCACTAAAGAACTTACTCATGTAACCAAACACCACCTGTTCCCCCAAAACCTATGGAAATTTAAAAAATAATTAATTAAATAACATAAAACTCTCTAAGTGGCTTCTCCTTGCACTTAGACAAAAACTGAATTGTTTGCCACGGCCCACAAGCCTTGCCCTTCTCACTCTACTCTGGCGTGCTCCTGGGAGAATGTCCCACTGTACTTGGGATAAAAATCTAAAATCTTGGGGGGGCGCGGTGGCTCATGCCTATAATCCTAGCGCTTTGGGAAGCCAAGGCAGGTGGATCACCTGAGGTCAGGAGTTCAGGACCAGCCTGGCCAACATGGTAAAACCCTGTCTCTAGTAAAAACACAAAAATTGGCCAGGTGTGGTGGTGGGCGCCTGTAATCCTAGTTACTCAGGAGGCTGAGGCAGGAGAATCACTTGCACCAGGGAGGCAGAGGTTGCAGTGAGCCAAGATTGTGCCACTGCAAAGCCAGACTCCATCTCAAAAAAAAAAAAAAAAAAAAAAAAAAAAAATCTGAAATCTTTACAGTGAGCACCAAGGCACTGCATGAGTGTTCACTGCCTTCTTCTCCCGCCTTGTCTTACATCCTTTTCTCCCTCACTCACTGCTTTTATCCATTCCTAGAACAAGCTCATCTCTTTCCAGCCCCGAGCCTTTGCCCATGCTGTCTCCCGTTCCCTATCCTTCCCTGCAATAATCCCATGACTGACTACTTCTCAATCTGCATGTTTCCCCTTAAATCTTCTCTCATGAGAGAGACCTCCCTGACCACCTTTGCAAAGGTAGGTTCCCACCCCTGTAGATTCTAACACAATGCATGGTATGTCCTAAAATCACTTATGGCCAGACATAGTGGCTCACGACTATCTCAGTACTTTGGAAAGCCGAGGTGGGAGGATCACTTGGGGCCAGGAGTTCAAGATCAGCCTAGACAACATAGCAAGACTCCCATCTCTACAAAAAATAATTTAGGCCAGCTGTGGTGGCACGCATCTGTAATCTCAACACTTCGGGAGGCCAAGGAGGGAGGATCACTTGAGCCCAGGAGTTTGAGGCCAGCCTGGCCAATGTTGGGAGACTCCATTTCTACGAAAATAATAATAATAATAATTAGCTGGATGTGGTGATGCATGTCTGTGGTCCCAGGTAGTCAGGAGGCTGAGGCTGGCGGAATGCTTGAGGCCAGGAGTTTGAGGCCACAATAAGACGATCATGCCACTGCACTCTAGCCTGGGCAACAGAGCAAGACCCTGTCTCAAAAAAAAAAAAAATCCTTTATCACAGCTTATTTTTCTGTATTTGCTTGTTTGGGGATTTTTTGTTTTGTTTTGTTTTTTGCTTGTTTTTTGAGACAGGGTCTCCCTCTGTCGCCCAGGCTGGAATGCAGTGGCACAATGTCGGCTCACTACAACATTCACCTACCAGGTTCAAGTGATTCTCCCACCTCAGTCTCCCAAGCAGCTGGGATTACAGGGCGTGCACCATCACCCCCCGTTAATTTTTGTAATTTTTTGTAATTAACCAAGTTGTCTAGGCTAGTCTCAAACTCCTGAGCTCAAGTGATCTGTCCACCTCACTGTGCCCGGCCTGTTTGCTTGTTCTTGTCTGTCTCCCGTGTTAGATCATAAGCTATTTGATGCAGGGCTTTGTCTCACCACTGTATTCCCTGGTACCTGGCCCATCACAGGCCATTTCACACATGAGGTCTTACTAAGTCCTCCCCACACCCTAAGGGGTGGGTGGTCTCATTTCCACACTACAGGTGAGAAGCCTGAGGCTCAGAGAGGGTAAGGAAGTGACCCAGCACCCATGGTGGAGCCAGCATTCAAACTCACGTCTCTTTCTCCCGTAGCCCAAACCTTTACTTAAGGTTCTCTTACAAAAGACAAGACATTCCTGTATTAGGTCAGACCCAATGCATCTTCAACCAAGAAAGTATGTCCACTTCTTACCACTCTCCCTCCTGTCATTTGCAAAGTCACAAGTAATTAAGTACCGGCTCTTGGAGGTAGTTTCTGAGTACACAGCATTTGCCTCTGTGAAAGGGGGAGGCAGCTATTAGAAATGTCATTTTTCTCCCTTTCCCAGAAAGAGCAACCTCAGCAAAGCCTGGCTTTCTTCAGTGGCAGCTGCTGACAGTTATAAGCCATGGCAGTTTCCAGCGCTCACAAAAATAAATGGAAGCATTAGTCTTGGGCCCCATCAGAGGGGAGCCTGCTGCCTCTAGAGCCATCTGGCGCAGGAAAGCTGAGATGGGGCAATGGCCCGGGTCCCTGCCAGGCAGCAGGCAGACATCCAAAGATACGTCCCCTCCCCAGCCCCTAACAAAGCCCATCAATCGGGGGGCTCAACCCATTCCCCAGGCCCTCACCCCAAGACCCCCCCCCCTTTTTTTTTTTGAAACAGGGTCTCACTGTGTCACCGAGCCTAGAATGAAGTGGCACAACCTCAACCCACTGCAGCCTCTGCCTCCCAGGTTCAAGAGATTCTCCCACCTCAGCCTCCCCAGTAGCTGGGATTATAGGCATGCACCAACATGCCCAGCTAATTTTTGTATTTTTTGTAGACACACGGTTTCACAATGTTGTCCGGGTTGATCTCAAACTGCTGGCCTCAAGTGATTCATCCGCCACGGCCTCCCAAAGTGCTGGGATTACAGGCGTAAGCCACTACACCTGGTCAGATCTATTGCTTTCCACCTTCCCAGATAATCTGCTGATTTATTTGGCTTAAGGTCTGGCGTGCCCTCTCTAGAATGAGAGCGCCACAGGGGGAGAGGTGTTTGTCTATTTTGCTCACCAGTATAACTACCTGTGAGGCATAGTAAGTACCTCAGTAAATATTTTCTGAATTAAGGGAATGAATGGTCCTGGAGTCACACCAGTACACCCAAGTTGGAGAGTATCCATTCAGAAATATCCTTCTCATTCCCACACAGTGGGCAGGTTAAAAGGGGGTGTCACTCCCTGAGCACAACTTTTCCAGCACCAGTGGCAAGATGCCAGGTGCTGGCAAGGTAACATAGGCACTAGGTATGAGATTGCTTAGCTCAAATCCCCACTGCCTATAGGCTGTGCTACTCTAAGCAAGTCACTCGCCCTCTCTGAGCCTGGATTTTCTCACCTGTAAAATGGTTGTGGCAGACTGAATCATTCCTCCCCACAAAGGTGTTGTGTTAGTCCAGTCTCACACTACTATAAAATAACTACCTAAGACTGAGTAATTTATGAAGAAAAGAGTTTCACAGTTCCACAGGCTTAACAGGAGGCACGACTGGGAGGGCTCAGGACACTTACAATCATGGAGGAAGGTGAAGGGGAAGCAAGCACCTTCTTCACATGCTGGCACGAGAGAGAGACAGCGAGCAAAGTGGGAAGCGCCACACACTCTTAACCCATCGGATCTCGTGAGAACTCACCAACTATCACGAGAACACCAAGGGGGAAGTCCGCCCACATGATCCAATCACCTCCCACCAGGCCCCTCCTCCAACGCGTGTGGATTACAATTCGAGACAAGATTTAGGTGGTGACACAGAGCCAAACTATATCAGGGGGGTCCGTGTCCTAATCCCCAGAACCTGTGTATATATTAGCTTACACAGCAAATGAGAGTTTGCAGGTGTGATTAAGTTAAGGCCCTTAAGATACGGACATTATCCTGGATTAGCCAGGTGACCCAATCAAATCACAAGGGGCCTTATGGGAGAAAGAGAGAGGTGGGAGGGTCAGAAAAGGAAACATGAAGATGGAGGAAGGGGGGTCAGACTTAGAGAAAGATTTGAAAATGCAATACTGCTGGCTTTGGAGACAGAGGAAGGGGTCATGCACCACGGAACGCACCACGGAACGCAGGTGACCTCTAGAAGCTGGAAAAGGCAAGGAAACAGATTCTCCTCTAGAGCCTCCAGAGGGAACGCAGCCCTGCTGCAACTTTGATTTTAGTCCATTAAGACCATTTCAGACTCGACCTCTAGAATGATAAGAAAATAAATTAGCCCAGCACAGTGGCTCATATCTGTAATCCCAGCACTTTGGGAGGCTGAGGTGGGAGGATGGTTTGAGCCCAGGAGTTCAAGACTAGCCTGGGCAACATGATGAGATCCTATCTCTACAAAAAATGTTTAAAAGTAGCTGGGTGTGGTGGGTGCCCTTTAGTCCCACCTACTCAGGAGACTGGGAGTTAGTTCGAGGCTGCAGTGAGCAGTGATAGTGCCACTGCACTCCAGCCTGTGCCACAGAGTGAGACCCTCTCGAAAAAAAAAAAAAGAAAGAGAGACAGAGAAAGAAAGAAGGAAGGAAGGAAGGAAGGAAGATGTGTGTGGTTTTAAGCCACTAAGTTTGTAGTGATTTGTCATCACAGCCACAGAAAACTAAGACAATGCCATAAATAACAGTACCTGCCTCATGAGGTTGTGGGAGAAATTCAATGAAATATCACCACATAGCACCTGACACACAGTAGGTGCTCAATCAGACTGACTTAGTCGTGTCACGTCAATGCCCTGCCTTCTCAGCCTTTCTTCTGTGACCCACTAAGGATGATGCCATCCTCCAAGGATGCTGGGACTTACCTTACCTCCATCTGCTACCCACATGAGTGCCTTTGTCCTGCAGTTAATAAACACCAGGGTTTTCAAATGAAACCAGCTGGAGTTAAGGTCCTGCTCTGCCTTTCCTCCTTGGGCAATTGTGGGCAAGTTTCTTGACATTTCTTGGCTTCGTCTTCATCGTCTTTAAAATGAGACCAACCACACCTCCCACAAAGCGTCACTGTGAGGCCAGGAGGCGATAACACGTAGGAAGCACTCAGCATCCCACAGGTGGTACTGCTACTATTACTGTCATCAATAACGGCAAAGCTCACAGCTGTGCAACAGTGGAAATGGCTGTCCTAGAAGGTAGTGAGCTCCCTGCCACTAGAGGGAACCAAGCCACATTCTGAAGACTTCTTCCTCTGGGACCCATGCATTGAATGGTGGGGATCCAGGCTAATATAAAATGTCAGAGCAGAACAGGCAGAGGAAGGGGGAGTATCTTCTGAATCACTGATTCCAACCCTTCATTTTATAGAGAGGGAAACTGAGGCCCAGAGTGAGGAAGTGGAGTTCCCTCCAAGCTCCCTGCCCCCAACCAACCTTCTGAACTGCAGGCAGCCTTTGTTCCTGTGCACCTTCTCCACATCGGCACCCAGAGCCAACTGTTTCCTATTAATATTAAAGAAGTGGAAAATTAAGCCAGACTCACAATGCCGCTTTCCAGTCCATAACCTCTGGGCTGTGCAAGGGGCAGGTACCTTTACCATCAAGTGCCACTGGATTAGAGCCTATAATTAACGTCACAAGGGATGACTGACGGGTCTGAAGATGGGCAAGGAAAAACACAGTGGGGAAGGCACAGATTACACATGGGGAAGCTCATGAGCCGCAGCTGAGAGGGCTACGTTTTCTCTTGATAGAGCCCTCTGCATCCCAGCCCCTCACTCCAAGAACTCCCCTCCCTAACATCCAGGAATAATCACCATATCATTGCTATCATCATCATCACCATCATTATCATCACTGTATCATCATCATCACCATTATCACCGCCACCATCATCACGACCATCAGCAGCAGCAGTTTTATCATCACCATCATCACCACCATAAACATCTCCATCGCCACCATAGCTACCATCTTCATATCATTATGACCATCACCATCATCACTATCATCATCACAACCATGACCATATAATCACCGTCACTGCCATATCATTATCACCCTCATTATCACCATCATCGCCATATCATCACCAACACCATAATTGTCACTATCATCACTATCATCAAATATCATCACCATCACCATCATTATTGCCACCATCACCATATCATCATCAACATCAACAATATCACTTACTCACCCATATCATTATCAATTCTCATCATCACTATCATCATCTATATTATCAGCCATCATCACCACCACTATCATCTCTCCAGCAGCATCGTCATCCATCGCCATTACCATAATCATCACCATCATAGATTATTATACCATCATCACCATATCATCACCATCACCATCATCATTGCCGCCATTGTCATCCATCATCCATCAACTATCATCACATATCACCATCACCATCATACCACCATCATCATCAATCCTGATCTCTCTCTTCACAGATTCAGTGTTCAGTGGGGATAAACAGAGAACAAAGGCAGGGTCATAAGCATTGCAACCACCCCCAAGGAGTTAAGAGCACAGGGAATGGAGAGAGAATTTACCTAGGAGAGGCACAGGGATCATCTTTGGATGGAGAGCCAATGAATGACCAGTGTTGGCACAAACTGAGGGTAAAAACTGATCACCTTCGCTTGAAGAAATGTAACTTCACAGGCCGGGCGCGGTGGCTCAAGCCTGTAATCCCAGCACTTTGGGAGGCCGAGACAGGCGGATCACGAGGTCAGGAGATCGAGACCATCCTGGCTAACACGGTGAAACCCCGTCTCTACTAAAAAATACAAAAAACTAGCCGGGCAAGGTGGCGGGCGCCTGTAGTCCCAGCTACTCGGGAGGCTGAGGCAGGAGAATGGCTGGAATCCGGGAGGCGGAGCTTGCAGTGAGCTGAGATCCGGCCACTGCACTCCAGCCTGGGTGACAGAGGGAGACTCTGTCTCAAAAAAAAAAAAAAAAAAGAAATGTAACTTCACTTGAAGTAACTCGTAGCACTGTGCTAGGAGTCTAAAGTCCACAATTCAAGTTCTGACTTGGCTCTAAGTATGTGACTTTAAGGTAGGATTTTTCAACCTTGGCATTATCGACATTTTGGGCCGGATCACTGTCCTGTACATTGCGGAATGTTTACCAACATCCCTCCAGGCCTCTACCCACTAGATGCCAGTAGCACTTCACCCTCCCTATTAGAACAACCAAAACTTCTCCTGAGGAGTAAAATCACACTTGGTTAAGAACCACAGCCTTGCCGGGCGTGGTGGTGCATGCCTGTAATCTTAGCACTTTGGGAGGCTGAGGCAGGAGGATCACCAGAGGTCAGGAGTTTGAGACCAGCCTGGCCAGGCTGTGGAGAAATACGAACGCTTTTACGCTGTTGGTGGGAATGTAAATTAGTTCAACCACTGTGGAAGACAGCGTGGCAATTCCTCAAGGATCTAAAACCAGAAATACCATTTGACCCAGCCATCCCATTACTGGGTATATACCCAAAGGAATATAATTCATTCTATTATAAAGATGCATGCACATGTATGTTTATTGCAGCACTATCCACAATAGCAAAGACCTGGAACCAACCCAAATGCCCATCAATGATAGACTGGATAAAGAAAATGTAGGCCAGGCGTGGTGGCTCACACCTGTAATCCTAACACTTTGGGAGGCCGAGGTGGGTGGATCACAGGGTCAGGAGTTTGAGATCAGCCTGGCAAACATGGCAAAACCCCATCTCTACTACAAATACAAAAATTAGCCGGGCCTGGTGTTGGGAGCCTGTAATCCCAGCTACTCAGAAGACTGAGGCAGAATTGCTTGAAACTGGAAGGTGGAGGTTGCAGTGAGCCGAGATTGCACCACTGCACTCGAGCCTGCGCAACAAGAATGAAACTCCACCTCAAAAAAAAAAAAAAAAAACGATTTGGCCGGGCACAGTGGTTCATGCCTATAATCCCAGCACTTTGGGAGGCTGAGGTGGGCAGATCATCTGAGGTCGGTAGTTCAAGACCAGCCAGACCAACATGGAGACACCCCGTCTCTACTAAAAATACAAAATTAGCTGGAAGTGGTAGCTCATGCCTGTAATCCCAGCTACTCAGGAGGCTGAGGCAGGAGAATCACTTGAACCCAGGAGGCAGAGGTTGCGCTGAGCCGAGATCGGGTCATTGCACTCCAGCCTGGGCAACAAGAGCAAAACTCCATCTCAAAAAAAAAAAAGGAAAATGTGGTATATATACACCATGGAATATTATGCAACTATAGAAAGGAATGAGATCAAGTCCTTTGCAGGGACATGGATGAAGATGGAAGCCATCAATCTCAGCAAACTAACACAGGAACAGAAAACCAAACACCGCATGATCTCACTTATAAGTGTGAGCTCCACAATGAGAACACATGGACACAGGGAGGGGAACACATACTGGGGCCTGTCGGTGCATGGGAGGGGAGGCAGAGCATCAGGACCAATAGCTAATGTATGCTGGGCCCTCACACCTAGGTGACAGGTTTATAGGTGCAGCAAACCACCATGGCACACATTTACCTATGTAACAAACCTGCACGTTCTGCACATGTATTCCGGAACTTAAAGTAAAATTAATTAATTAATTAAAATAAAATAAAGTGTTCAGCACAGAGCCTGGCACGCAGTAAGAGATCCATAAATGTAAACCATTCTTCTCATTACTACCCAACTCACAGGCATAGAGTAAAAATCGATGTAAGTGTGCTGATGGTCCTAACACAGTTCTCATTCCACATGCTGGTCTCACTGCCCTTTCTCTGCTGTTCAGCCAAACCTTGGTGGAATGAAAAAGTTTTCAAGGAACCATAGCAGGACACACAAATTCTCTGAGGCTTGCCCCTAAGCACCCAGCCAAGAAAGTCCCCATTCTGATTTTCAGCACTCTGCTGACTGCCAGACTGTTAATACTGCAGTCTTTTCAGCCTTGGCTCTAGCCCTGGAAAAAAAAAATTGAGATGCAGCAAAGAATTCCAGGGTTTTAATATTCTGTCTGATCATTACTATTGTTGTGGTGTATTTGGTGAGCATATTGTGCTTTTAAATCAGAGACCTGGCAGTTACCCAGGCTACACCCAGCAAAGAGAGTTGTTGTGTTGGATATCATAGAAAAAGCGATTCCAAGAAGAAAAAGGGTATTTCATGGGTGTATGCATAAGTCCAAACGCATCAAATTACACATTAAATACAGGTGCTTTTGAAAAAGAAGAAGAGAAAGATGCAGAAAGAGAAAGAGTACATGCACTCTGAAAAGAAGAAATAATTATTCATAGGCCAAAAAAAAATGGTGCTTCTTGCTTCTAGGTCTCAGGGGAATATCTTTTGGTCTCTGGCAAGAGTAAAAGTATAAAAGGAAGAAAGTGGCTTTGGACTTAGAAACAATTGGGTTCTCATTAAGTGACTTTGGATAAGCATCTTCTTGTGTCCAAGCCTCTGTCTATTCACTTGCAAAATAGAAGTAACAGCCCCTTGCTCTTTGGGAAGCTATAAGGCATGAAATGGATACAAAGTGTTTTCCCCAGGCCCTACTCCTAATGAAAGGTGGCAATAGTGGGTGTAGGGAAGTATGGAAGAAAAAAATGGAGATGGACAGGGGGCCCTGACCAGTAGAAAAGAGGGGTTTTGCTTGCTCGTTTGGTTGGTTTTGGTTTTTGGTTGTTGTTATTTTGAGATGGAGTTTCACTCGTTGCCCAGACTGGAGTGCAGTGGCATGATCTCGACTCACTGCAACCTCCGCCTCCCGGGTCCAAGCGATTCTCCTGCCTCAGCCTCCCGAGTAGCTGGGACTACAGAATGCGTGCCACCACGCCCGGCTAATTTTTGTATTTTCAGTGGAGACTGGGTTTCACTATGTTGGCCAGGCTGGTCTCGAACTCCCGAGGTTTTTAAGATGTGATGCTACTGCAGAGAAATGATCCTCCTGATGCTCTCCTAATACTCCTCGGCCTGCCATGGGAGCCCTGGGATGCTCTGAATCTGTGACAAAGGGGAAGTCCCCCCTGTGAGCCCAGCCAGAAAAATCACAACCAACACCTCCTCCCAGGACGGAGGAAGGAGGAGCCCCAGGCCCATAATTAAGGCATGTAAAGGAACTCTGGCCACAGAAGCAGAACCCTGGACTCAACTCCTGGCTCTGGTAGAAATGCCCCACAAAACCACTTCCCTTTTATTTATTTTTAAAATCATTATTGATATACAATAATTATATGTATTTGGGAGGAACTTGTATTTTGTTTTGTTTTTTTGAAACAGAATCACATCTGGGCTCACCTCAGCCTCTGCCTCCCAGGTTCAAGTGATACTCCTGCCTCAGCCTCCCAAGTAGCTGGAATTACAGATGTGTGCCACCACGCCCGGCTAATTTTTGTATTTTTAGTAGAGACGGGGTTTCACCATGTTGGCCAGACTGGTTTCCAACTCCTGGGCTCAAGCGATCTGCCTGCCTCTGCCTCCCAAAGTGCTGGGATTACGGGCGTGAGCCACCACGCCTGGCCACATGTGATATTTTGATGCATGTATGCAACATGCTTGAGGCTCTGAATGGCTCAGTTACCCTGATTTGAACATTACACTTCAATTTTCTTGACTTTTCCCTCTTCATAAAAGAAGTTCTAACGGTCAACTACAATGCCTCTCCAGGCCTTTGTTTTCTCATCCCTTGAGTGGAACATAAAAAGTGTAACTGCTTATATCACAGAAATGCTTCAGGGCTCCAGGGAGGAATGTGCAAAATCAATGTCTCTGTCAATTGCAAAGTGCTATACAAATGACGGGATACAGCAGTGCCTTGTCATCAGCTGCTTGACTTTCCCCAGATGATTCGCAGGTTTTAGCAGTTCCAGAAGCTTGATTCAAACACCCAAAATTCAACTCTTTTATGTGCACTGTCTCAGACCCATAAATGCTCCAGAAACCATCTGCCTACCCTTGACACTTATTTCTTTTCAGGCCATATCCTGAGCCCATTTTTATGAATTAAGTCCTTCTGACACCTGGAATATTCATCAACCAGCCACCTAAAAAAGGCACAAAGGCATCAGCCATAGCTTATTCATGTGGCACCCAGCAGATGCCCAGGAAATATGGGATTAAGTGGACTGACTCACAAACACATCCAATAATCCATTAGGTTCCTTGGTTCAGCTTGGCTTGGCAAGATTCACAGAGGGAATTTCTTTAAAAAAAGAAAAAAACAATGCAAAACCAAAACAAAAGTATATGCTCTTAAAACTTAGGAGGACGGCCAGGCATGGTGGCTTACACCTGTAATCCCCATACTTTGGGAGGCCATGGTGGGTGGATCACTTGAGCTTAGGAGTTCAAGGCCAGCCTGGGCAACATGGCAAAACCCCATCTCTACAAAAAACATGCAAAAATTAGCTAGGTGTGGTGGTGTGTGCCTGTAGTCCCAACTACTTGGGAAGCTGATGTGGGAGGATGTCTTGAGCCCGGGAGGCAGAGGTTGAAGTGAGCTGTGATTGTGCCACTGCACTCCAGCCTGGGCAATAGAGCCAGATCCCACCTCAAAAATAACAATAACAATAACAAAAAAACTTATGAGGACAACAAATGTCTCCCTGTGCCTACCACTAGAATGGTAAAATTTAGAACAGAGCAGAGGCAAAACTCATATAGTATGCATATACCTCCATACATCCACACATACATACATGTATACAAGCAAATGTACATACATACCCAAAGTATGCAGAGGGATATCCCGGGAAAAGTCCTTGAGCTCCATGAGGCACTGTTTGAGTGGGTTAAAATCCCAGAACCACTGCCTAGCAGCTGAGTGACTTACCAAACAACTTACTAACTTTTCTTACTACCCATGTAGCAATGGGGAAATGACATCACCGCGCCTTCCCAAAGAGGAGGAAAAGCACTGTAATTGTTGACGGTGTGATCAAGCCATCAAATGTGCGGCAAGACAGCTATATACATTATGAAACAACTCACACTTGTCTTGCTTAATAATATAGCCAAGAAAAAATTAAAAAGAAGACTATGAGCATTTTGATCCTAACCAGCCAATGGTGAGTCTCCTGCTGCAGTCTGCTCACTCACCCCCCTGAATCGGTGCATAGTATTGGTGCTTATGCCAAACCTTGGTGCCATTCTCATTTGTTGAAATGCATGTTTTTCACTCACTGTCAGTTTTATTTGCCATTTTGGCTGTGATTAATGGTTTCTTTCTTGAAAGTGTGATTCTTTTAAAACTCTGGCGTCTATGCATCTCCTTTGGTTCCTGCCTCTGGCCTTTATCCATTTCTCTGTCTTGGTATTGGCCCTGCAGTGCCTCCAGCCACCACGTCTTCCTTCACCTGGTTCTGAGCTCCTGGGACACTTGGATGGGAGTTCTCAGGAGCCAGGAGTCAAAAGGAACAATTATACCCTCCAGACTCAGAAACCTGTTTCAGGACCAAGGCCAGAGACCATGCCCTGCTAGGCCCCATCCATCATAGTTGATTAAAGCTAGACAAAGGAAATGCTTATACACTGTCGGTGGAAATGTAAATTAGTTCAACCTCTATGGAGAACAGTCTGGAGATATCTTCAGGAACTAAAAATAGAACACCATTTGATGCAGCAATCACACTACTGAGTGTGATCTACCCAAAGGAAAAAAAATCCTTATATCAAAAAGATACCTGCACATATATGCTTATCACAGCACAATTCACAATAGCAAAGTCATGGAATCAACCAAAGTGGTTATGAACAGAGGATTAGATAAAGAAAATGTGGTGTGTGTGTATGTGGTGTATATATACATATAAATACACGTTTATGTGTATATATGGGGTAGTTATACACATACATGCTCAAATATCATGGAATACTATGCAGCCATAAAAGTGAGTGAAATCATATCCTTTGCATCAACACGAATGGAGCTGGAGGCCATTATCCTAAGTGAAATAACTCAGAAACAGAAAATCAGATACTGCATGCTGTCACTTGTAAGTGGTAGCTAAACAAATGGGCACACACGGACACAAAAGATGGAAATAACAGACACTGGGGACTCCAAAAGGAGAAAAGTTGGGAAGGGGTGAGGGTTGAAAAATGACCTGTTGGGTACAATGTTCATTATTTGGGTGATGGGTCCACTAGAAGCCCAAACCTCACCATGATGCATTATATCCATATAACAAACCTGCACATGTACCTTCTGAATCTATAACTTAAAAAATAAAACAAAATGTTAACATCACCTCAAAGATACTGTGCTGTTAATTCCATAATTAAAATATCTTTCTCTAAAAGAAAAATGCTACAGCTATGACAACATTCCCTTAACACCTACCTCACAGCATCCTTGTAAAGGTTAAATGTCATGAGTGAATGTGAAGTTCTTTCCTTGCTCTTCTTCTCTCTCCTCTGATGGAAAATGGTACCTCCCCCACTCCACCATCACCGGCATAAAGCAAATCCCTCTACCCCAAAATTCCTGCCTGACTCCCTCTGGCTTCCTGGTGCTGATGGTGCTTAGGAGAGAAGGCAGTTCTGGCCCTCTGGACTCAGCCAAAACCAGAACCAGCTTTCCATGATGGTCCCACCTCCCTCCCCTTCTCTTGCTTGCGGCGCAAAGAATCCCCCAGTAAGGAGATTCACAGCCAGCTTCATATGGAGGGAACCACACCGCCTCTTCCTCTGATATTAATGCAGCTCTCTGTGGCATCCTCTTTCCCTGATATTTCTATCACAGCCTCCATCATCTCCCCGTCCCATCCTATTGCAGGATGAACCCAATGTTAGAACTCACTGAAGAGGTTAATAAAAGCTAGCGGGGACTCCCTGAAACTGTTCCAAAGCTCAACCTCTTTCTAGAGCTTCTTTCCAAGAAAGGAACCCTGAAATGAGGAGACCAAGTCTTCCTTGAAGTATATGGGGCAAGAGAGATCTCTATCCACATGCAAAGCATCTGTTACGGGTTTAATTGTGTCACCCAAAAGATACATTGAAGTCCTATCTGCAGTACCTCAGAATGTGACCTTATCTGGAAATAGGGTCTTTGCAGCTATAATCAGTTACATTAAGATGGGTTCATACCAAAGTAGTGTGGGTCCTTAATCCATTATGACTGATGTCCTTACAAGAAAAGCGGAGGGCCAGGTGCGGTGGCTCTTGCTTGTAATCCCAGCACTTTGGGAGGCAGAGGCAGGTGGATCACCTGAGGTCAGGAGTTCAAGGTCATGGCCAACATGGCGAAAGCCTGTCTCTACTAAAAATACAAAAAGTTAGCCAGGCATGGTGGCATGCGCCTGTAGTCCCAGCTCCTTGGGAGGCAGAGGTTGCATTAAGCCAAGATCATGCCACTGCACTCCAGCCTGAGCAACAGAGCAAGACTCTGTCTCAAAAAAATAAATAAAAGAGGAGACGAGACAGAGACACCAGGGGAAGAGACCAGGTGATGACAGAGGCAAAGGTCACAGTGAGGCATCTATGAGCCAAGGAACTCCAGGACGGCTGGCAGCCACCAAGGGTCAGGAAAAAGCAAAGCACAATGGTCTCCTAAGTCTTCAAAAAGAGGATGGTCCTGCCAACACCTTGCTTTCAGACTTCCAGCCTCCAGAACTGTGAGACAATAAATGTCTGTTGTTTTAAGCTACTCAGTGTGTGATAATTTGTTATGGCAGCCACAGGAAACAGATACATCTCACAGTTCAAAAAGTCAGACAGAAGTTGCACCACCCAGGCCAGGCACAGTGGCTCACGCCTATAATCCCAGGACTTTGGGAGGCCGAGAAGGGCGGATCACTTGAGGCCAAGAGTTTGAGACCAGCCTCAGCAAAATGCCAAAACCCCATCTCTACAAAAAAAAAAAAAAAAAAAAAAAAAAATACAAAAATACAAAAATTAGCTGGCCATGGTGATGCCTGTCTGTGGTCCCAGCTACTGAGGAGGCTGAAGTGGGAAGATCATTTGAGGCCAGGAGGCCTAGGCTGCAGTGAGCCGAGATCGTGCCACAGCACTCCAACCTGGACAACAGAACAAGACCTTGTCTCAAAGGAAAAAAAAAAAAGCTGCACCACCCTGTATAACATAATCCCAGTTCACACCCTTTCCAGCCTCCCCGCCTTGACATATGATGCCCCTTCCCCCTGAAAAGCCAACCTCTCCCTTTGTCTGCCCAACAAAATTCCCTTCACTTTTTTTTTTCTTTTCTTTTCTTTTTTAACACAGGGCCTCACTGTTGCCCTGGCTGGAGTGCAATCCTCCCACCTCAGCCTCCCAAGTATCTGGGGCTGCAGGCATGTGCCACCGCACCTGGCTAATTTTTGTATTTTTATTAGAGACTTGGTTTTGCTATGTTTCCCAGGCTGGTCTCAAACTCCTAGGCTCAGGCAGTCCACCCGCTTCAGCCTCCCAAAGTATTGGGATTACAGGCAAGAGCCACCACGCCCAGCACCTACTCACTTTTTCAAGGTACATCTTAGATGTCACTTCCTCCAGGAAGCCCTCTCTGACCTCTCACGCTCCCCACCACCACCATTGCTCTTGTGTATTTCACTGCTGTGGCATTTGTCCCAATGTAGGACAATTGTCCATTCATGAGTCTGCCTTCCAGGCTGGACGATGAGCTCACAGAAGCCGGAGGACTCACTCACATCCCCAGTACCCACAAAGGCCTGGCCCGGAATTCCTCATCGGAACCAGAGTTCAGCTACATTCTTAATTAACAGCTTCGCCTCAGTGTATCTGTAACACTTTCTTCCTTCCGTAAAAGAGAGATCTGAAGCAAGCGTGACAAAATGCTAACATCTATTAACTCCCTAGGGTACATACATGGGTGTCATATTATTTCTTGTACTTTTCTGAAGGTTTGATTCCTAATGAAAATGTTCTCAGCCTTAAAAACGGAATGTAATGGGCTATGATGGAACACCACCAGTCCACCAGAGAGTGATTTCTTCTGGAAAAAGCATCTCTAGTTCAAAGCATGCACCCTCGAGCACATGTGCAGAACTCAGCCCATCCATGTGTCTGGGAAGGAGGAATATTTCTCAAGCGCCCCCAGTGTGCTCTTGATTATGTTATTCTTGTTTTCATTATGACTGCAATCCTACGAGATCATTTGACTGTTTCCTTTTTTCAGAGAAGAGGCTTCCCGTAGGGTGCAGTGGCTCACGCCTGTAATCCCAACATTTTGGGAGGCTGAGGCTGGCAGATCACCAGAGGTCAGGAGTTTGAGACCAGCCTGGCCAACATGCTGAAACCCCATCTCTATTAAAAATACAAAAATTAGCCTGGCATGATGGCACGCACCTATAATCCCAGCTACTTGGGAAGCTGAGGCAGGAGAATCACTTGAACTTGAGACAGAGGTTGCAGTGAGCCGGGATCATGCCACTGCACTCCAGCCTAGGTGACAGAGCTAGACTCCGTCTTCCAAAAAAAAAAAAAAAAAAAAAAAAAGGAGACTTGCCCTGGGCTATTGACAGGGTTTGGATCTGTGTCCCCACCCAAATCTCATGTTCAGCTGTAGTCCCCAGTGTTGGAGGTGGGGCCTGGTGGGTGGTGACTGGATCATGGGGGTGGTTTCTTAGGAACGATTTAGCACCATCCCTTTGACGCTGTCCTCTGGATAGTGAGTTTTCATGTGATCCGGCTGCTTAAAAGTATGCAGCTGGCCAGGCACAGTGGCTCACAGCCTGTAATCCTAGCACTTTGGGAGGCCGAGGCAGATGGATCACCTGAGTCAATAGTTCAAGACCAGCCTAGCCAACAGGCAAAACCCTATCTGTACTAAAAATACAAAAATTAGCCAGGCCTGGTGATGGGAGCCTGTAATCCCACTACTCAGGAGCCTGAGGCAGGAGAATGGCTTGAACCTGGGAGGCAGAGGTTACAGTGAGCCAAGATCACGCCACTGCACTCCAGCCTGGGCAACAGAGTGAGACTCTGTCTCAAAAAAAAAAAAAAAAGCGCACAGCATCTCCCCACTTACTCTCTCCTGCCCTCGCTCCCACCATGAGAGATGTCTACTCCCTCTTTGCCTTCCGCCATGACTGGAAGCTTCCTGAGGCCTCCGCAGAAGCAAAAGCCCCTATGCTTCCTGTACAGCCTGCAGAACCGTGAGCCAATTAAACCTCTTTTATTTATAAATTACGCAGCCTCAGTCATTTCTTTGTAGCAATGTGAGAACAGATTGATACAATTAGCCGAGCCTAGTGGCGTGCACCTGTAATCCCAGCTACTTTGGAGGCTGAGGCAGGAGAATCACTTGAACCCGGGAGGCAGAGGTTGCAGTGAGCTAAGATCGTGACGTGGCACTCCAGCCTGGACAACACAGCAAGACTCTGTCTCAAAAAAAAAAAAAAAAAAAAGAGAGAGAGAACAGACTGATACAACCATTCAGCTAATAAATTTTGGATCTGGGATTGAAGCTGAGTCTATCTTTTTCCAAAGCTTAGTAACAGAAGCAGAGGTTTATGTGGGGTTTTCTGTATGCCAGGCACATATTAGCTTCCTTCAGCTTCACAACAGCCCTGTGAGACAGGTCCTGTGATTACCATCATCCCATCATACGGATGAAGAATGAAAGGCGCAGAGAGGTTGAGTAGCTTTGCAAGGGAACAGCTAGTTCATGGTGATGCTGGAATTTGAACATATGCAGTCTGGTTCCAGAGCCTGTACTCCTGGCCACACAGCCACACACCTTCTCCCTGGAGTCTTGCCCACCACAGAGAACAGGCTCACGCTCCTCCAGGAAGGGCCACTGGAGGCCAGAGAGAGCATCCCAGTCCCTGGGAGTCTCTGGAGGTCACCACACCCACGGCTCTGCCTCCAAACTCAAGAGGAACTGAACTGGCTTCGACCAATCTACATTGAGGAGAGTGTGGGTGAGCGGTGGCTCTATGCAGGGGGCCATGGTCTGAATGTCTGTGTCCTCCCAGAATTCATACATTGAAATTGTTTTTTGTTTTTGAGACAGTCTTGTTCTGTCACCCAGGCTAGAGTGCACTGTCACAATCTCAGCTCACTGCATCCTCCACCTCTCAGGTTCAAGCGATTCTCCCACGTCAGCCTCCCGAGTAGCTGGCACTACCAGAGTGCACCACCACGGCCAGTTAATTTTTTTGTATTTTTAGTAGAACCAAGGTTTCACCATGTTGGCCAGGCTGGTCTCAAACTCCTGACCTCAAGTGATCCGCTCTCCTCGGTCTCCCCACATGCTGGGATTGCAGGCATGAGCCACCAGGTCCAGCCCATATGTTGAAATTCTAACCGCCAAGGTGATGATGTTAGAAAGTGGGGCCTTTTGACAGGTGATTAGGTCCTGGGGGCAGAGCCTCATGAATGGGATCAGTGTCCTTATCAAAGAGCCCCGGGAGAGCACACTGGCCGTTCCACCTCAAGAGGACACAGCAGGAAGGTGGTATCTAGGAACAAGGAAGCAACCTGGCGTTTTGATACAGGTATATGGGGTGATCACCATGATTAAGCTAGTTCAGATACCCAGCACCTCATGTAGTTAGCTTTGTGTGTGTGTGTGATGACAACGCTTAAAATCTACCCTCTTAGCAAATTTCAAGTATAAATACAGTATTGTTAGTTATACTACCACGCTGTGCATTTGACTTGAATTTCTGATGGTGCCTGAGGTGAATGGGGACATGAAGCAGGATGAGCCAGCCACAGAAATCAGAGGCTTTAGGGCATGATGATGCACACCTATAGTCCCAACTCCTCAGGAGGCTGAGGCAGGAGGATCGCTTGAGCCCAGCAGTTGGAGGCTGCAGTAAGCAATGATCACACCAAAGGGAAAGAAAGGGGAGGGGAAGGGAGGGGAGGGAAGAGGAGGGGACGGAGAGGGAAGGAAAAGGAAACGGGAAAGGAAAGGGGAAAGGAAGGAAAAGGAAAGGGGAAGGGAAAGAGGAAGGGAAGGGGAAGGGAGGGGAGGGGAGGGAAGAGGGAAGGAAAGGAAGAAATCAGAGGCTTTAACCAACACTTCTAGGGTGGCTTGTTTTACCCAAGCACTGGAAATGAGGCAGCTGAGAGCAAACAGCAACAGCTGAAGACCTCAGGGAGGCAGGTCCTGCCCTCCCTGCTGGGGGAGGAGTCTGGCACAAAAGAAGCTTTAGCTTTAGGACGCTGGTGCAGCGAGCAACTGCTCCAACAGGCCTCGCCTTTCCCTGCACAGGATGGCAGTGGGACAACACTCCAAACACTGAACAAAACACTGTCCCTGCCCTTGAGGACTTCCAAGTCTACTGGGAACAATGGTGAAGTCGACAGGCAATTACATTTCAGCAGAATCACAGCTAGCAAGGAGACCAATCAGGCTAAGTGGTCAGGGAAGATGTATGGGCTGAAGGTTTGTGTCCTCTCGAAGTTCATGTGTTGAGATCCTAATCCCCAACGTGATGCTCTTGGGAGATGGGGCCTTTGGGAGGTGATGAGGTTTAGCTGAGGTCAGGGGGTGTGGCCCTAATGATGGGATTAGTGTATTTATAAGAAAAAGAAGAGGCCAGGCACAGTGGCTCATGCCTGTAATCCCAGCACTTTGGGAGGCTGAGGCAGGCAGATCACCTGAGGTCAGGAGTTCAGGAGTTTGAGACCAACCTGACCAACATGGTGAAACTCCCCCATCTCTACTAAAAGTAAAAAAATTAGCCAGGAGTGGTGGTGCATGCCTGTAATCTCAGCTACTTGGGAGGCTGAAGCAGGAGAATCACTTGAACCCAGGAGGTGGAGGCTGCAGTGAGCCAAGATCGCGCCACTGCACTCCAGCCTGGGCAACAGAGTAAGACTCCTACTCAAAAAGAAAAAATAAATAAAGTGGAAGAAACACCAGTCTCTCTCTCTCTCTCTCTCCTCTCTCTCTCTCTCTCTCTGTCTCTCTCTCTCTGTCTCTCTCTCTCTCTCCCTCCCTCCCTCCCTCTCTCTCTCTCTCTCTCCCCATGCATGTGAGGACACAGAGAGTAAACATCCAATTGCAAGCTGGAAAGGAGCTCCCACCAGAACCCTGAACTCAGACTTCCAGCCTCCAGAACTGTGAGAAAATAAATGTCTGCTGTTGAAGCCACCCAGTCTGTGGCAGCACAAACTGACTAAGACAGCTGAATTCTGGAGGAGACAATATCTGAGCCGACACCTGAAAGATGAATATGCATGAGCCAGTTAAAGGAGAGAGAAGACCACTATTCTCCCACCAGAACTGCAAGAATTAAAAAGACTAACAATGCCAAGTGTTGGCAAAGATATGGAGCAACTGGAGCTCCCAAACGCAGTTGGTGGGAGTCTAAATTGGTACCAGCACTTTGGAAACCTGCTTACAAACTTCCTACAAGGTGAAACATACACCTATCCCACCACCTGGCAACTCCACTCCTGGCTTATATCCTGTAAAGGTACCCACATACTAAGACGCACACTTTATACCCACTACATGTATGATATACCTCGATCAAAAGTTTTTTTTTTTTTTTAAAAAGAGAGGTGTTGGCCAGGCACAGTGGCTCACGCCTATAATCCCAGCACTGTGGGAGGCCGAGGTAAGTGGACCACCTGAGTTCAGGAGTTCGAGAGCAGCCTGGCCAACATGGCGAAAACTTGTCTCTACTAAAAATACAAAAAAAAAAAAAAAAAAAAAAAAACTATCTGGGCATGGTGGCACGTGCCTGTAATCCCAGCTACTTGAGAGGCTGAGGCAAGAGAATCGCTTGAACCCGGGAGGTGGAGGTTGCAGTGAGCCGAGATCATACCACTGCACTCCAGCCTGGGCGACAGAGCTAGATTCCGTCTCAATTAAAAAAAAAAAAGGAAAAAGGAAAGAGAGACTTGGCCAGTCTTGTTGTCTGGGACCTATTATTTACATCTCTCTCTCTCTCTTTTTTTTTTTTCCCGAGACAGAGCCTCACTCTGTTGCCCAGGCTGGAGCGCAGTGGTGTGATCTCAGCTCACTGCAGCCTCCACCTCCTGGGTTCAAGTAATTTTCATGCCTCAGGCTCCTGAGTAGCTGGAATTACAGGGGTGCGCCACCACACCCGGCTAATTTTTGTATTTTTAGTAGAGATGGGGTTTCACCATGTTGCCCAGGCTGGTCTTGAACCCCTGACCTCAGGTGATCTGCCCACTTCAGCCTCCCAAATTGCTGGGAGGCGTGAACCACCGCACAGGATTTTCTGTAAGTTTTTAACCAAGAAATTCCAACAAGTGAGCTTCCAACCTGAGAGCTACCAACCAGAAAGGGTCCACTGAGACAATTGCTTAGAGACTTCATCCATCAACATGCACAAGGAAATAATGAGATTTAGGGTCAGTGACTTGGAGAGAAAACTGCTGAAAACAGCAATAGCAGATGGATGGGATAGTCAGAGAGGAGGCCCCAGTGACTCCTACTGTATAAGTAACTCTGTAAGTGACTCTTACCATCCAAGAAAGGTGCTGGTTCCAAGGTAGAGAGGGGGAGGGTGGGAGAGAAGATGACCCTGTGTGGGAAGGTGTGGGACGCTCGGTGGGAAAGCTAATGAATGTCTGTCTCATCCCATTATACCGGGGCCCTTTACACGGCACATAAAAATCCAACCAGCGTCTACCCGACAGACTCTTTCTGCTCAACCTGGCTTGTCTCTTCATAACTTTGAAGTGGCAGAGCAGCGTTTTTAATTAACAAGCCGTGTCTCTATCCCACCGTACATTTATTTAACTGCTCAATGCGACAACCAGGTACCTTCCGAGAAGGAGAGGAATTTTAAGAGGGTGGGAAGGGGGGCACAGGGGAGTCGCTTGAGGGTGTCAGATGAGCAGGTGCAGGCTTGTTAGTTGCTGTGAATGCATAAACCTTGTAAATTAATTTCACTGACGGTTCATTTTTTATTAATGTTTTCCTGGCCATAAAAAAGTAACACTCTATTCCCCTGAATTCCAGGGGAAAAGACACATTCTCTGGAAGAGGATAGATTCAAGTATTATACGATGACCAACCCGCCTCTCTGCCTTCCCCCATCCATCCTCATTGTGTCATTTTTCTCTCCAAGCCACTGACCCGAAATCTCATTATCACTTCCTTGTGCACATGTATGGATGAAGTCTGCAAGAGATTGTCTTGATAGACCCTTTCTGGTTGGCAGCTCTTAGAGGTTCTCAAAGAAGGATCTCAGATCATTCCAGCGGGGGACAGGACCTGTTGGGAAGGGAGGCAGCTAGAAGGGGTCATAGAAGCCCTGAACCAGGGACTAGGGAAGCAGATACAAGTAACCCTCAGACCACACACTTGTTGAGGAGCCCAGAGCAAGACACTGGCCTGTCTGGTCACTGGTCCTTCCTGTCAAGGGAAAGAAATGATACATGGGCCAGGCACAGTGGCTTACCCCTGTAATCCCACCTTGGGAGGCCAAGCCAGGTGGATCACTTGAGGTCAGGAGTTCGCGACCAGCCTTGCCAACATGATGAAACCCTGTCTCTACTAAAAATACAAAAATTAGCCAGGCGTGGTGACACGAGCCTGTAATCCCAGCTACTCGGGAGGCTGAGGGAAGAGAATCGCTTGAATCTGGAGGCAGAGGTTGCAGTGAGATGGGATCACACCACTGCACTCCAGCCTGGGCGACAGACCAAGACTCCGTCTCAAAAAAATGAAATAAAATAAAAATAAATCTCTTTCTCTCTGCATGTACATCCTGTTTCTGTTTCTCTAGAGAATGCTGACTAACACAAAGGTATCTCACACCATCAATCAATAAATGATTTTAGGCTGGGTGTGGCAGCTCATTCCTGTAATCCCAATAATTTGGGAGCCTGAGGCAGGAAGACCTCTTGAGGCCAGGAGTTCAAGACCAATCTGGGCAACATAGCAAGACCCCATCTCTACCAAAATAAAATAAAATAAAATAAATAATAAGAATAAAAATAAGTGAATCAATAATCCTTACATAGACTTGCCAGCACCAAAACAACTGCCATTTGACCATTTTCTTCTTTAATAACATACTTGCCCAATAGTCTTCCACCCTTTTTCTTGTCTTTGATTTTTTTTCACTCAATAATATTTAATTCATTTTCATAATTTCAGAGATTTCACAAAAATTACAACACTTAATGACCTTAGGAAATTAAAATAACTTTAAGAAAAAGTAAAAGAAATAAAAAACAAAAACAAAGAAGAAAACAAAAATAAAGAAGGTTTTAAAAATTACTGTAGTCTTTTTTATTTTTTTATTTATTTATTTTTTGAGACAGAGTCTCACTCTGTCACCCAGGCTGTGCAGTGGCACAATCTCATCTCACTGCAACCTCTGCCTCCCGGGTTTAAGCAATTCTCCTGCCTCAGCCTCCCTAGTAGCTGGGATTATAGGAGCCCACCACCACACCTGGCTGATTTTTGTATTTTTAGTAGAGACAGGATTTCACCATGTTGGCCAGGCTGGTCACAAATTCCTGACATCAAGTGATCTGTG
>NW_016805992.1:1792817-1804165 GCF_001698545.2 Rhinopithecus bieti | reverse complement strand
CCAAAATGTGAAATATGCTTACCTTTTAACTCAGAAATTCTACTTCTAGGAATCTGTCCTGCAGAAATACTTGCACCAATACATGGTGACCTAAACGATGTTTCCTGCAGGGTTTTATGGAAAAGAAATGGGAACGACTTGGCTGGGCACAGTGGTTCACGCCTATAATCCTAGCACTTTGAGAAGCTGAGGCAGGTGGATCACCTGAGGTCAGGAGTTCAAGACCAGCCTGGCCAACATGGTGAAACCCCGTCTCTACTAAAAAATACAAAAATGAGTCAGGTGTGGTGGTAGGCACTTGTAGTCCCAGCTACTCAGGCAGCTGAGACAGGAGAATCACTTGAACCTGGAAGGCGGAGTGTGCAGTGAGCCAAAATCGCACCACTGCACTCCAGCCTGAGCGACAGAGCGAGACTCTGTCTCAAAAAGAAAAAAGAGGCCGGGCGCAGTGGCTCAAGCCTGTAATCCCAGCACTTTGGGAGGCCGAGACGGGCGGATCACGAGGTCAGGAGATCGAGACCATCCCGGCTAACATGGTGAAACCCCGTCTCTACCAAAAAATACAAAAAACTAGCCGGGCGAGGTGGCGGGCGCCTGTAGTCCAAGCTACTCGGGAGGCTGAGGCAGGAGAATGGCGTAAACCCAGGAGGCAGAGCTTGCAGTGAGCTGAGATCCAGCCACTGCACTCCAGCCTGGGCGGCAGAGCGAGACTCCGTCTCAAAAAAAAAAAAAGAAAAGAAAAAAGAAAGAAATGGGAAAGACGCGATTGCCAATTAACAGGGGATTGGTTAGAAGGAATGAGGTGGATATGTGCTTGTTTCAGAAGACCTTAAAGACAACTGTGCAGTGATAACACAAAGTAACCAAGCCACACAGAAAGCACAGTGACATTTATGTTTAAAACTATGCCATCCTACCTACTTATATGTATCGACATGGATATGTCTGTATCCCTATCTACATACATATATCTATGTCTATCTTGGTCTATGTCTTGAATTCTGTGTCTACACCTGTCTGTATCTGTATCTACTCTACATCCATAGTAGAGCTATCTATCTATATCCATCTACGATCTATTATCTGTCTATAGCTACATCCATATTTACATAAAAGTCTGAAAAAGGAAATGTCACCAAGAGACAAAACGAAGGTTATCAAAAGACAACTTTTGGTCAGGCTCAGTGGCTCACACCTGGAATCCCAACACTTTGGGAGGCCGAGGCAGGTAGATCACCTGAGATCAAGAATTTGAGACCAGTCTAACCAATATGGTGAAACCCCATCTCTACTAAAAACACAAAAATTAGCCGGGCATGGTGGTGGCAAGTGCCTGTGATCCCAGCTACTCAGGAGGCTGAGGCAGGAGAATCACTTGAACCCGGGAGGCGGAGGTTGCAATGAGCGGAGATTGCGCCATTGACTCCAGCCTGGGCAACAAGAGGGAAACTCTGTCTCAAAAAAAAAAAAGAGAGAGAGAGAGAGAGAAAGACAACTTTCACTTTTTTTTTCTCTTTTTTGAGACAAGGTCTCGCTATGTTGCCCAGGCTAGTCTCAAGTACCTGGGCTCAAGGATTCTCCTGCTTCAGACCCCACCAAAGCGGGGTTACAAGTGGGAGCCACAGGGCCCCACCAACTTTCACTTTTGACTCCAAATGTTTCCATGCCGAGTTACTCCGTACATGTGTATATTACTGATGGAATTTTCAAAAATCAGAGGGCCCTGAGTCCCATTCTGCGAAGTCACTCTTCCTGCTCCGGAGGACCCCTGCCATGATCACACACAGGAATGTATGCTGGGTGGCGGTGGTCAATCCTGTCGGTATCACAGGACAGAAACAGGGACATGTGAGCGGCCTGTAGAGGAGTCTGTGCAGCGCACACCATCCCTGAGGTCTGGCTGCCACATCCCAGGACCGGCTCTGTCCCCTGAAGGAAAACATCCAGCCTGGGGCACAGTGTGTCTCAGGCCTGCTCATGCTCCTGAAAGGGGCTTGGAAGTAGGGAACGGCTTCGGGGAGGGAGCTTTCATGTGTTTCTTGGGGCCCTGAGTGTGGGGGCAGGACAGCTGAGGAGGACCCGGCAGCAGCTGAGTCCAGGCTGGGCCAAAAACACGCCACCACCGCATTGACTTAGATGAGTTGAAACTCACAGTCCAGAAAGAAATAAGGACATCTCAGCCAGGCGCGGTGGCTCATGCCTCTAATGCCAGCACTTTGGGAGGCTAAGGCGGGTGGATCACCTGAGGTCAGGAGTTCAAGACCAGCCTGAACAACATGTAAAACCCCTTCTCTACTAAACATACAAACATTAGCTGGGCTTCGTGGCACATGCCTGTAATCCAAGCTACTCGGGAGGCTGAGGGCAGAAGAATCGCTTGAACCTGGGAGGCGGAGGTTGTAGTGAGCTGAGATCTCGCCACTGCACTCCAGCCTGGGCAACAAAAGC
Organism: Rhinopithecus bieti; assembly: GCF_001698545.2. Classification (NCBI taxonomy): domain Eukaryota; kingdom Metazoa; phylum Chordata; class Mammalia; order Primates; family Cercopithecidae; genus Rhinopithecus; species Rhinopithecus bieti. The sequence continues at coordinate 1,801,717 of NW_016805992.1, read as the reverse complement.
AAAACTCCGTCTCTAAAAATAAAGAAAGAAGGACGTCTCATCCTGAGAAGGTGGTGGCTTACACCCATGATCCCAAAAGGGCTTGGACCCCAGAAACCTCTCTGAACTTAGACACAATCCTGGGAGAGGCGCACCCCGGGGACCCTGTAGAAAGAGCAACTGCACCAGCCCAGGGGCTAAGGGTTCAGCTCAGGCAAAAAGTGATCAGACCTGAAGTTTCCTTCCTAGATACACACAAGCACTGTATTAGTCCGTTCACACACTGCTATAAAGAATACTACCTGATAGCCGGTAATTATAAAGGAAGAGGTTTAATGGACTCACCGTTGCACAGGCTTTACAGGAAGCATGGCTAGGAGGCCTCAGGAAACTTGAAATCATGGTGGAAGATGTCAGGAAGGTAGGCGCCTTCTTCACAAGGCTGCAGCAGGTTGTGTGTGTGTCAGCGCAGGAGAAACTACCGTTACCATCACATCTCGAGGGAATTCACTCACTATCCTGAGAATAGCATGGAGGAAACCGCTCCCAAGATCCAATCACGTCCTTTCCTTGACCTGTGGGGATTACCATTCAAGATGAGATTTGAGCAGGGTGCGGTGGCTCAAGCCTGTAATCCCAGCACTTTGGGAGGCCGAGACGGGCGGATCACGAGGTCAGGAGATCGAGACCATCCTGGCTAACAAGGTGAAACCCCATCTCTACTAAAAAATACAAAAAACTAGCCGGGCAAGATGGCGGGCGCCCGTAGTCCCAGCTACTCGGGAGGCTGAGGCAGGAGAATGGCGTGAACCCGGGAGGCGGAGTTTGCAGTGAGCTGAGATCCGGCCACTGCACTCCAGCCTGGGTGGCGGAGAGAGACTCCGTCTCAAAAAAAAAAAAAAAAAAAAGATGAGATTTGAGTGAGGACACAGAGCCAAACCGTATCAAGCACATACAGAGGTACACACATGCACACACACAGATATGCACACATGCTCACACACAGGCATGCACACACATGCTCACACACAGGCATGCACACACATACGCTTATGCATGCCAGTGGTCGAGATTAGTCAGAGCTTCTGTCCCAGAAGCAGACCGTGAGAGGGAAATTCAAGTGCCAGTTGCTTATGATCCCAAAAACACAGCTAGAAGAAAAGAAATTAGACAGGAAGGGCGGTCAGTACAGGATGTCCCTGTATTGTCAACGGGCCACTCTCTAAGGACAGAGCGGAAGGCTGGGGAGCTGGAGTAGTTACCTAGCAACTCCCATCAGCCACTGATGGAGGATGCTCCATGAGGGCAGGACTGGTGCTAACCCCTCTGTTATAATAGTTTGCTAGGGCTGGCATAACAAAATACTGCAAATTGAGTACCAGGTGTAGACAACAGTCATACACAATTCATTATGTCACAGTCCTGCAGAATGCAAGTCCAAGATCGAGGCTGACAATCTGCCCTGCACCTCTCTCCCAGCCTCTGGTCACTTGCCAGCCCCCCACTGCTCATCGGCTTGTAGATGCATCACCCTCATTTCTGCCTCCATCTTAAGGCGGCATTCTCCCTGCATATGTGTGTCTCTCTCTGTGTCCAAGTTTCCCTTTTATTTATTTATTTATTTTTTGAGATGGAGTCTTGCTGTTGTCGCCCAGGCTAGAGTGCAATGGCACGATCTTGGCTCACTGCAACCTCTGCCTCCTGGACTCAAGCAATTCTCCTGCCTCATCCCTCCTGAGTAGCTGGGATTACAGGCACCCACGACCACACCCAGCTAATTTTTGTATTTTTAGTAGAGATCACACCTGGCCCAAATTTCCCTTATTTTTGTTTTGTTTTGTTTTGTTTTGAGATGGAGTCTCGCTCTGTCACCCAGGCTGGAGTGCAGTGGCACCATCTCAGCTCACTGCAACCTCCCCCACCCAGGTTCAAGCAATTCTCCTGCCTCGGCTTCCCAAGTAGCTGGGACTACAGGCATGCATCACCATGCCAGACTAATTTTTTGTATTTTTGGTAGAGACGGAGTTTCACCATGTTGGCGAGGCTGGTCTCGAACTCCTGACCTCAGGTGATCCACCCACCTCAGCCCCCCAAAGTGCTGGGATTACAGGCGTGAGCCACCACGCCCAGCCAGAATTTCCATTTTTATAAGGACATGGGGGTGAGGGGCCAGGCATAGTGGCTTATGCCGGTAATCCTAGAACGTTGGAAGGCCGAGGCAGGAGAATCGCTTGAGACCAGGTGTTCAAGACTCCCACTCTACAAAAAAACCACGCAAATAAAAAAGCCAGGCATGGTGACACGTCCCTGCAGTTCCAGCTACTTTAGGAGACTGAGGTGAGAATACTGCTTGAGCCCAGGAGTTCAAGGCTGTAGTGAGCTGAGATTGTACCATGGCACTCCAGCCTTGGCAACAGAATGAGACCCTGCCTCTAAAAAATAAAAAATCAATCAGCAAGACATTAGTCAAATTGGATGGGGACTTACCCTAGTGACCTTAACTTTACTTGATCATCTGCAAAGACCCTATTTCTTAATAAGGTCAAATTCACAAGTACAGAAGTTAGGACTGCCACAATTTTTTTTTTTTTTTTTTTTTTTTTTTGATTCAGAAGCTCACTATGTCACCCAGGCTGGAGTGCAGTGGTGAGAGTTCAGCTCACTGCAACCTCCACCTTCCAAGTTCAAGTGATTCTCCTGCCTCAGTCTCCCAAGTAGCTGGGATTACAGGCACGCACGACCACGCCCAGCTAATTTTTGTATTTTCAGTAGAGATGGTGTTTCACCATGTTGCCCAGGCTGGCCTTGAACTCCTGACCTTAAGTGATCCACCCACCTTGGCTTCCCAAAGTGCTGGGATTACAGGCGTGAGCTGCCGTGCCCAGCCAGGACTTGCACATTTTTGTGAGGTCACAGTTCAACCCAAAATGCCTCCCTCCCTAGCAGCTCCAGCAAAGAAAACCCAGTGTGGAGCAGCACAGGCTCCCGGGTACTCGCACATGGAAGGTCCTGGGATGGGACCAGGGGGACTCGGGCAGTAGACCAACGGCATCTGCTGTGGCCTCTAAGCCCACGAGTATATGAGTGTATTCTCCTGGCTACACTTCCAAGGCAGTGCAAATTGGGTTAAAGCTGAAAAGGCCATCCACCCTCAAGCATGACTAAAGGATTAAGAGTTGTATCTCAAAACCAAAAGCCAAGTGTGCATTTAGGCCACGGCTCCGGCCAGCTCAGCTGCCAAGAAGTTATCAGTGCAGATGAACTGCCTAGTAACGGGAAGGGCCTCTTAATGGCCCTGCAAATCATTTCATTAAAAGCTGCCATGATGTCTCCAGCTGAATCCGAGTCGTGCTGGGAAGGCCATTAGGTTAATCAAAATACGAGGACAGCTCACCATCTACTCTTAATTAACAAATTAGGTCCCACTGCCAACTCAGCAAAACAGAGAGCTGGCCAGTGACCCTTGGGGCAGTCAGAATGCTCAGAGCACCCTTCCATCACTGACTGCCAATCAATCAGAGCCTAATGCAAAACCTCGGCCTGGGGCAACAGGATTATCGTCACCGGAAGCGGATCGGAAGGGCTCCAAGATGGCACTTTTACCAGCAAAATATCTGCCCCACTCCCCTGTGTGTGTGTCTCTCGTGCTAAAATGCAAGCTCCATAGGATGACAGCTTGCTCCTGTTGGCCTGGGACTGAGAAGCTGCCTGGGACCCGCATTACTGAAGCCAGAATGGTCCCAGGCAAACCAGGACAGTCACCAAGACTCTTGCTTCATGATGGGAGGGACTTGGTGTGCTTTCATTGTGTTTTTCCCCCCGGGGCTAAAACAGTGCCTGGCACACAGTGGACATCAAAGAATATTAGTGAGATCAAAATATGAATGAGTAAATGAATTTCTTTCTTTCTTTTTTTTGGAGACCCAATCTCACTCTGTCACCCAGGCTAGAGCGCAGTGGCACAGTCTCCACTTACTGCAACCCCCACCCTTGGGTTCAAGCAATTCTGGAGCCTCAGCCACCCGAGTAGCTGGGATTACAGGCTCCTGCCACCAAGTCCAACTAATTTTTGTATTTTCAGTAGAGATGGGGTTTCACCGTGCCAGCCAGGCTGGTTTCAAACTCCTGACCTCAAGTGATCCTCAGCCTCAGCCTCCCAAAGTGCTGGGATTACAGGCGTGAGCCACTGCACCCCATCTTTTTTTTTTGAAACGAAGTCTTGCTCTGGTAACCCAGGCTGAAGTGCAGTGCAGTGGCGCCATCATGGCTGACTGCAGCCTCGACCTCCCAGGCTCAAGGGATCCTCCCACCCCAGCCTCCCGAGTAGCTGGAACCACAGGTGTGCACCACATCCAGCTAATTTTTTGTAATTTTTGTAGTCTCACTATGTTGTCCAGGCTGGTCTCAAACTCCTGGGCTCAAGTGATGCTCCCGAGTCAGCCTCCCAAAGTGTTGGGATAAAAGGCATGGTCCAGCACACCCCACCATGAATAAATGAGTCAATCTCCCCTCTGCCTAATCCCACAAGGTAACCAATTCCAAAAGCCTGGAGTATATTCTTCCATGTTTTTCCTTATACCCACAAAAACACACACAAATAAGCATACCATACACATAATATGGAACCTCTTGCCACCTCTGACAAAAAAGGAATCATGATACAGACATGATTCAGCAATTTACTTTTTCACTTAACACTGGGCAGTCCATCTCTCTCCAGATCTCTGCACGTAGATCTGCCGAATTCCTTTTCATGGGGCGTGGTTTGCATAATACTGCATGTGCCATAATTTATTCTATTATTTACCTATTGATAAAGTTGTCTTTCCAACTTTTTCCAAGGCAAAAAACACAGTAATATCTTTGCACACATATCTTCACATGCCGGTGATTGTGTTTCTATGAGGATAGATAGGATAGATTCCTAAAGGTCAAGAGGACTTTGGGCTTTTTTTTTTTTTTTTTTTTTGAGACAGAGTCTCGCTCTGTCACCCAGGCTGGAGTGCAGTGGCCTGATCTTGGCTCACTGCAACCTCCGCTTCTTAGGCGATCCTCCTGCCTCAGCCTCCCAACTAACCAGGACTATAGGTGCCTGCCACCACACCTGGCTAATTTTTGTATTTTTAGTAGAGACAGGGTTTCACTATGTTGACCAGTCTGGTCTTGAACTTCTGACCTCAGGGGATCTCCCCACCTCGGCCTCCCAAATTGCTGGGATTAGAGACGTGAGCCACCACAGCCAGCCAGGCATGTTTAATTTAAATAGACATCAGGACTCACCTGAGTTAGGACAAGGCAAAGAAAGGTCACCCCAGTCCAGCAGGACTGTAAGGTAAGAAATCCAGGGCCGGGTGCAGTGGCTCATGCCTGTAATACCAGCACTTTGGGAGGCCAAGGAAGGCGAGTCACCTGAGGTCAGGAATTCAAGACCAGCCTGACCAACATGGTGAAACACAGACTCTACTAAAAGTACAAAAATTAGCCAGGTGTGGTGGCACGTGCCTGTAGTACCAACTACTCGGGAGGCTGAGGCAGGAGAATTGCTTGAACCCAGGAAGCAGAGGTTGCAGTGAGCAGAGACGGTGCCACTGCACTCCAGCCTGGGTGACAGAGTAAGACTCTGTCTCAAAAAGAAAAAGAAAAAAAGAATCCAGCAATTACTCATCTCAGACACTCACTTCCCAGCTCTCCCCCAGGGCTGTGGTATAAACAAGGAATTGATTGCTTCTTGGGGATGCAGAGAAAAATATGATGTGGTCTCTGCTCTAGAAAACCCCACAGTTCAACAGCAGAGAGCAGGGAAGGGGAACTTTCATGTGCTAAACACTCACTAGGTCCCAGGCATTGCTCTAGATGCTTCCATGCATGGGACACTGAAATACTTACCTCGTTCCATCGTTAAACAATTTATTAATAAATAAATCTGCAAGGGAGGAAAGATTATCCTGGTCCTCAGAGAGGGACACTGAGCATCATGGAACTGCCCACATTCATCATCATCCACGACCACATAGGCAACCGTAGGGGCAGTCAGGCAGCCTCGCCTCTCAGCTTCCTTTGAGGTTTTAAAGGCTAAGAGGGTGTCATTTGTGGGTCCTCAGTGCCCTGGCCTACATCCGTGTGACCATTTTCTTTCCTTCTTTCCTCCTTCCTTCCTTCCTTCCTTCCTTCCTTTCTTTCTTTCTTTCTTTCTTTCTTTCTTTCTTTCTTTCTTTCTTTCTTTCTTTCTCTTTCTTTTTTTCTTTCTTTCTTTCTTTCTTTTCTTTCTTTCCTTTCTTCCTTCCTTCCTTCCTTCCTTCCTTCCTTCCTTTTTTTTTTTTTTTAAGACAGAGTCTCACTCTGTTGCCCAGGCTGGAGTGCAGTGGCATGACCTCGGCTCACTGCAACCTCTGCTTCCCGGGTTCAAGCGATTCTCCTACCTCAGCCTCCCAAGTAGCAGGGATTACAGGCGTGTACCACCATGCTCGGCTAATCTCTGCAATTTTAGTAGAAATGGGGTTCTGCCATATTGGCCAGGCTGGTCTCGAACTGCTGATCTCAGATGATCCACCCGCCTCGGCCTCCCTAAGTGCTAGGATTACAGGTGTGAGCCACCGCGCCCGGCCCACGTGACCATTTTCTTTCTGCCTGGTATTTGTCAATGTGCTTAATGAGCCTGCCTTGAATTAAAGAATGCTGGCTTGCCCCCGCCCCCATGAATCCCTCTATAAACACATACGTACTGACCAAAAGAGGGATAAATAGAACACACTGAAACGCTAGGGTGGCAGCTACCTGCAGCACTGGCTGAATTTTCATTTTCTTCCATCTCCTGAGATCGAAAGGAAGCCACCCCCTTTCTGAGAATATGAGCCCCCGGCTGACTCCAAGCGGCTCATCACCCTACGTTCCTCTGCAAAAACGAACAGGGATTTAAGCAGCAGAAAAGACACTCGGAGGTCATCTGGGCCATCTCCCTGCATCTCTTGTCTCCTGTCTGGGCAGCAGCTGGCGAGGCTACCCGGGTCCTGAGACTCCCCGAGGACAGCGATCCCCTGCTGCCCCCTGCTGGCTGAGTTGGGAATGGCTGAGAAGCGAACGCAGTTGGGAATGCAGGAACTTCAAGGTCTCTGGTCTCTCTGACTCCTAGTCTCCCGCCTCCTCTTGTTAGATGTAAGTGCGCCTGGAAGATGAGCCAGCCTTTCCAAAACTACCTTCAGTATCTGCACTATGCCTGCCCATTCACATTCATATTCTCCACTAATTCCCACAATTGTATCTCTGAGAGAGAACTTCAGTATCCCGGTCATTCACCAAATGTTCCCTGGGTGCAGCAAGGAGCCCGGCTGTGTGTGAGTCCAGGAGTCCAAGATCAGCCTGGGCAACATAGCAAGACCCCACCTCCACAAAAAATGAAAAAAAAAATAGCCAGGCGTGATGCCACTCAACTGTAGACACTACTATGGAGGCCAAGGAGGGAGGATCGCTTCAGCATGGGAGGTGGAGGCTGCAGTGAGCTGTGATGGTGCCACCGATACTCCAGCCTGGGCCACAGAGTGAGACCTTGTCTCCCCCCCAAAAAAGGAATAATATTCTGTAACATGTGAAAATTATACAAAATCCAACTCTCAATGTCCATGTATAAAGTGTGTTTTTGTTTTTACTTTTTTGTAGAGACAAGATCTCATTCTGTTGCCCAGGCTGGTCTCAAACTCCTGGCCTCAAAGGATCCTCCCACCTAGGCCTCCCAAAGTGTTGGGATTACAGGTATGAGCCACCGTACCTGACCCACATATAAAGTGTTATTGGAATACAGCCACATTCATCACAGACATATCATCTACAGCTGCTTTCTAGATACAACGGCAGAGTTGAGTCATTTTAACGAAGACTGGAAGACGCACAAAATGAAAGATATTCACTCTCCCTTTACAGAAGTATGCTGATCCCTGGTGTACTAAAAGAAAAAGGAGACTTCAGAGACAACTGGAGGCTGGGCATGGTGGCTCACACTTGTAATTCCAACATTTTGGGAGGCTGAGGCAGGTAGATCACCTGAGGTCAGGAGTTCAAGACTAGGCTGACCAACATGGAGAAACCCCATCTCTACTAAAAATACAAAATTAGCCAGGCATGGTGGCGCATGCCTGTAATCCCAGGCACCCGGGAGGCTGAGGCAGGAGAATTGCTTGAACCCAGGAGGCAGAGGTTGCTGTAAGATGAGATCGCACCATTGCACTCCAGCCTGGGCAACAAGAGCGAAACCCCATCACAAAAAAAAAAAAAAAAAAATAGACAACTGGTGCATGCCTGTGGTCCCAGCTACTCAGGAGGCTGAGGCAGGAGAATTGCTTGAGCCCAGCAGTTTAAGATCAGCCTGAACAACAAAGCGAGACCCTGTCTCTACAAAAAAAAGGGATTTTTTTTTTTTTATTAGCCAGGCATGGTGTCGTGCACCTATAGTCTCAGCTGCTTGAGAGGCTGAAGCAGGAGGATTGATTGAGCCCAGGAGTTCGAGGCTGCAGTGAGCTATGATTGCACCACTCCAGCCTGGGCAACAGAGCAAGACCCTGTCTCTTACAAAAAAGAAAAAGAGGCTGGGCACCGTGCCTGTAATCCCTGTACTTTGGCAGGCTGAGGCTGGAAGATCACTTTAGCTCAGGAGTTTGAGACCAACTGTGGCAACATGGTGAAATCCATCTCTACCACCAATACAAAAATTAGCCAGGCATGGTGGCACGCACCTGTGGTCCCAGATACTCCAGAAGCTGAGGTAGGAGGACCACTTGAGCCTGAGAGGTCAAGGCTGCAGTGAGCTGTGATAGCACCACTGTACTCCAGCCTGGGTGAGAGAGCAAGACAAGAGAGAAGAAAGAAAAAGAGAGAGAGAGAGAGAGAAAGGAAGGAAGGAAGGAAGGAAGGAAGGAAGGAAGGAAGGAAGG
>NW_016805992.1:1744607-1792626 GCF_001698545.2 Rhinopithecus bieti | reverse complement strand
AGGGAGGGAGGGAGGGAGAGAGAGAGACTGGGCGTGGTGACTCAAGCCTGTAATCCTAGCACTTTGGGAGGCTGAAGGGGGTGGATCACCTGAGGTCAGAAGTCCAAAGCCAGCCTGGCCAACATGGCAAAATCCCATCTCTACTAAAAATACAAAAAAAGTAGCTGTGCGTGGTGGCAGGCACCTATAATCCCAGCTACTCGGGAGGCTGAGGCAGGAGAATCACTTGAACCCAGTGGGCAGAGGTTGCAGTGAGCCAAGCTTGCGCCACTTCACTCCAGCCTGGGTGAAAGAGCGAAACTCTATCTCAAACAAAGAAAAAAAGAAAGAAAGAAAAAATAATAAAGAACTGGCTTTAGCTGAGCAACTCTAAGGCAATTTCTATGCAAGGTGCTTTGCACACATGACCTTGCTAATCCTCTAGGTGCCCTTATTACCCACAAGTTACAGGTGAGAAGACAGAAGGTCAAGGCCACAGAACCAAGAAGCAGCAGGGTTGAGGTCAAACTCAAGTCTGTCTAACTCCAAAACTCATGTTTATTCGATTACCCGAAGCCGCCTCCCTGCTCAAAATCTTAGTGTGTTTCCATTTTACAGATGGTTCACCTATGGCTAATGGAGGTCAGTTGACTTGCCCAAGGTGGTCAGCTGGTGAATGACGGAGGACGGACTTCAACTCCCGTATCTTACTGCAAATCCCGTGTTGTATCCTAGACTGTTTCTTCTAACATTGATTGGAAATCAATCCCTCAGACTGATTCTCTCTGTAACAATAAGAGCCTGAAACATAATCATGATACCACAAGGGAAGGAAGGGTGTACTCAATGAAGTGAGGTGACAGGCTTCACATTTTCCTGCGGGGATTACTCCTGCCAGCCCCAGACTGACGGTTCTTCTGCAAAATTGGTATAAAACTCTGCTACAGTGGGTTTTAAACTGTCCTCTGTGGAACACACAGGGGGTGAAGGAGGTGAGGGGAGAATAGAATAAGGATGTCAACTTGTGAAGCCACGCAGCCCCTCCCACCACTTCAATCCATTGGAACAAGCCTGCTTTTATCTGTTCCATTCATGGACCTGTCAGATAAGGTTTCATTGGAAAAGAAGGCTGCATGGGGCCGGGCGCGGTGGCTCACGCCTGTAATCCCAGCACTTTGGGAGGCTGAGGCAGGCAGATCACCTGAAGTCAGGAGTTCAAGAGCAGCCAGGCCAACATGGTGAAACCCCATCTGTAAAAAATACAAAGATTAGCCAGCCATGATGGCAGGTGCCTGTAATCCCAGCTACTTGGGAGGCTGAGGCAGGAGATTATCTTGAACCCGGGAGGCAGAGGTTGCAGTAAGCTGAGATTGCACCATTGCACTCCAGCCTGGGTGGCAGAGCAAGTCTCAAAAAAAAAGGGGGGGGGGGGCTCCATGGCTTAAGAAACAAAGTTTGTAAATGATCATTTGAATGGGCGCTAAGTCATTCCTAGCTGGCCCCAAGAATCCCAGGGACAGAGTGGGACCATCTATTGGTTTGTTATTTTATGTATTTTTGTTGTTGTTTTGTTTTCTTTTGTTTGAGACAGGGTCTCGCTGTTGTCACCCAGACTGGAGTGCAGTGGCATGATCATAGCTTACCGCAGCCTCAAACTCCTGGGCTCAAGCCATCTTCCCACCTTGACTTCCTAAAGCACTGGGATTACAGGCATGAGCCACCGCACCCGGCCTGTCTATTGCTTTGCTTATGACGTCATAACAAAAGACCACAGACTGGGTGGCTTAAACAACAGACATTTATTTTCTGGCGATCCTGAAGGCTAGAAGACCAAGATCAACGTGTCAGCAGGATTGGTTTCTTCTGAGGCCTCTCTCCTTGGCTTGTAGATGGCCGCCTTCTCCCTGTGTCTTCACACGTCTTCCCCCTGTGGGTCTTAATCACCTCTTCTTCCTCTTCTTCTTTTTTTTTTTTTTTTTTTTTTCTTTGAGACAGAGTCTCGCTCTCTCACCCAGGCTGGAGTACAATTGTGGCGCAACCTGGGCTCACTGCAATCTCTGCCTCCCAGGTTCAAGCAATTCTCGTGCCTCAGACTCCTGAGTAACTGGGATTACAGCCACCACACCCCGCTAATTTTTATATTTTTAGTAGAGACCGGGTTTCACCATGTTGGTCAGGCTGGTCTCGAACTCCTGACCTCAGGTGATCCACCCACCTCAGCCTCCCAAAAGTGCTGGAATTACAGGCGTGAGCCATCGCACCCGGCCAATCACCTCTTCTTCTAAGGACATCAATCCTATTGGATTAGGGCCCATCCAGTTAGGGTGGTTAATGGAATCATCTCTCTAAAAACCCTGTCTCAAATGCAATCCCACGGTGAGGTACAGCGGGTCAGGACTTCAACATGAGAATTTGCCGGGCGTATGCAATGCATTTCATAATAGAGTTTGTTAGGGCAAGCAATGTCACCTCTCCCACGGGGTTCATCTGAAGGAAGTGGGAACATGCCAGCGGGAGAAACAGGTGTGGAGCTCACTGAGAGGGGAGGCTGCTAACAGCTGGGGCAGGACAGCGTAGCTGTGACAGATCCCTCCAGTCCATCAGGCACCCAGACCCTGTGAACAGGATTTATTGCTGCAGTCACTGGGGTAACTGGAGAGAAACAGGGCTGTCAGGAACAGGTCCCAAGGACAGTATTTCAGCAGCGACTCCCGCGACCCATGCCCCCTATGTACTCTATGACTTATTACTCCTACACCCCCAAGCCCCTGCCCTGAGCTGTGTGGAGGTGAATATTTGTCTTGAGAAAGGGCTATTCAAGGTTGCGTCTCTGCAGAGCCTACCCCGGTCACCCTCTCCAGGGGAATGTGCCTGTCCTGCAGGGAATCGGGCAGTAGTTCAGCGGTCCTCAGCCTTTCCTGCACAATACAACCACCTGCAGAGATTTTGAAGTCCCGGGGCCTGAGCTCCACCCCCGGCGGTTCCGATGTAAGGCGTCTGGGTGTGCGGTTGAAAATCACCGCAGTATTTAGCGCGGCACTTCTCCCACGACCCCAAATGCAGATCTGAGCGGAGAGCTACCCACTCTTGGAGAATGTTCCCGGCATCGCATCCTGCCCAGCTGTCTCTGAGCTCATCGCACCCCCTCCTCCTGCATCACAAGCAGAAGCCACAGAAAAAAATTGTCTCCAGCTCCCTCGCTGGGTTTGCATCCTAGCCCTAGGCCCTTCACCCGCACCCATCCGCCGCTTCCTTTTTATCCCCTCTCCCGATGGACCGCCACGTCCCGGCCCTCTGGTTCTGCGCACATTCGATTTAGACGGCCTCCTGGCTACCCTGCCCTCGTGCTCTGGAGGGTGTCTCATCGGGCCCTTTGCCTCCAGAGGGTTACCAAGAGGTTTTGGGATGAGAATAGGGATGGGTGTGCGCATGTACCAAAATTCATGTCCACCTAGAACCTCAGAATAGGCCCTTATTCAGAAAGAGTCTTTGCAGATGTCTTTAGTTACGTTTAATAAGGTCATACAGGATTAGGGTGAGCCGTCACTGCAATGAACTCTAAGAAGAGAGAAATGTGGACACGGACACACAAGAACACCACGTGACAATGGAGGCAGAGATTGGAGTGATGCAGCCACAAGTCGAGGAGCGCCCAGGGTTGCTGGGGCCCCAGAGTCTAGGACAGAGTCAGGGCCACCAGAAGAAACTAGCCCTGTGGTCATACTGACGCAGGCACCCAGGCTGTAATCATTTCTTATGGCGGACTCAGAAAGCTCAAACAGGGCCCAGGAGTGGGGTGCAGTGAGAGGAGGACCCCAAAGACACCAAACAAAGCCAACAACCAACAACCAAGGGGTAGAAAACAAACCTGGGAAACTGGCCATCAGAGGGTCAAGTGAGAGATACTAGGAACACTCACTCATACACACACCCAAATACACATGCACACACACAAATACACACACACACATACATATACACACACACAGACATATACACACACACATACATATACACAAAAAAATACGTAAACCCACNACGTTTAATAAGGTCATACAGGATTAGGGTGAGCCGTCACTGCAATGAACTCTAAGAAGAGAGAAATGTGGACACGGACACACAAGAACACCACGTGACAATGGAGGCAGAGATTGGAGTGATGCAGCCACAAGTCGAGGAGCGCCCAGGGTTGCTGGGGGCCCCAGAGTCTAGGACAGAGTCAGGGCCACCAGAAGAAACTAGCCCTGTGGTCATACTGACGCAGGCACCCAGGCTGTAATCATTTCTTATGGCGGACTCAGAAAGCTCAAACAGGGCCCAGGAGTGGGGTGCAGTGAGAGGAGGACCCCAAAGACACCAAACAAAGCCAACAACCAACAACCAAGGGGTAGAAAACAAACCTGGGAAACTGGCCATCAGAGGGTCAAGTGAGAGATACTAGGAACACTCACTCATACACACACCCAAATACACATGCACACACACAAATACACACACACACATACATATACACACACACAGACATATACACACACACATACATATACACACAAAAATACATAAACACACATACACACATATACATACAAATACACACACACAAATATAAATACACAAACTCAAACACACACACAAATACACATACACACACATATACATACAAATATACACACAAATACACATACACACAAATACACAGACACACAAATACAGACACACGTACACACACACATACATATACACACATACATATACAAATACACACAAATACACACACATAAATACAAATACACAAACACAAATACACACACACATATACAAATATACACACACAAATACACATACACACAAATACACATAGACACACAAATACACACACAAATACAAATACACAAACACACATACACACACACATACACACATATACATACAAATACACACACAAATACACATGCACACAAATACACATAGACACACATACACATATACATACTCACAAATACACACATACACACACATATACACACGTACACACATACACGCACACACACACAAATACACATACAAAAAACACATACACACATACACACACACAAATACACATACAAAAAACACACATACACACACATACATACACACAAATACACATACATACACAAATACACACACACACGTGCACACGCACAATTGAAGCATGGGGTGCCCTAGAAGGACTTAGGAGTGGGAAGATTCGCACTGGAGACGCAGATATTGCTCATTTAACCTTTGTGAGCTCCTCACCCCGAAATGGGGTTCAAGCATCCAGCCCCCAGGGTGTGCTGAGGACAGAAGGAAAGCCGGCACAGATCTGATTCTAGCTCACAGCAAGGGCGCAGTAAGCCTCGCTGGGAGGGGTGAGCAGACGGAGGTGGGGCCAGGCAGGAAGGACTCCGCTAGGATTTCATCCAGTATTAACCAGGGCAGAGCTAAAACTCCAAACTTCTACTTCCAGCACCAACCCCAGCCCGTCTTTAAATGCCTGGCTATTCCAATACTCTCTGTAACGTGTGGACACTTCGTCGGTGGAATTTACTTTAAGGATTTTAATAAAAAGGGGATCTGACTGGTGCTTCTACTGATATCCCCCAAGCAGAAGCCTCAGAGCCATGTGAGCTACTCTTTCTTCTCGGCAAATTACATCGAAAAATAGCAGCAGGCTCAACTGTCGAAAATTCCATGTTCTTGTCCTCTTGGAGAAGGGTCTTTTTAGAGGGGACACGCTAATTTATGCTTGAATGAGGACCACGCACAAGATTAGAAATGCAGACAGTCCTAAATAGGCAGCATGGGCCCATGTTAATCATAATATAGACATGAATTCTGTAGCAACTGTCCCTTCTGCATGGTGCGCATCAATGCTAGTCCTCCCCAAACCTAGCCGGGTAGTGGGATAGACCGCCTGGTGCAGGCAAGAAGGGGCCACATTGTCTATAAAGAGGGTAAAGACCGGAAATGGTAGCTCATGCCTGTAATCACAGCACTCTGGCAGGCTGAGGCAGGAGGACTGATTCAGCCCAGGAGTTTGAGATCAGCCTGGGCAACACGGCAAGACCCCATCTGTCCAAAAAAAAAAAAAAAGGCTAGGCATGGTGGCATATGCCTGTGGTCCCAGCTACTTGGGAGGCTGAGGTGGGAGGATCACTTGAGCCCACGAGTTAGAGGCTGCCATGAGCTATGATCACACCACTGCACTCCAGCCTAGGTGGCACAGCAGACTCTAAAAAGAAAAAAGAGCTTTAAAACAAGAATGGCCGGGCGCGGTGGCTTACGCCTGTAATCCCAGCACTTTGGGAGGCCGAGACGGGCGGATCACGAGGTCAGGAGATCGAGACCATCCTGCCTAACCCGGTGAAACCCCGTCTCCACTAAAAAATACAAAAAACTAGCTGGGCGAGGTGGCGGGCGCCTGTAGTCCCAGCTACTCGGGAGGCTGAGGCAGGAGAATGGCGTGAACCCGGGAGGCGGAGCTTGCAGTGAGCTGAGACCCGGCCACTGCACCCCAGCCTGGGCGACAGAGCGAGACTCCGTCTCAAAAAAAAAAAAAAAACAAGAATGAAGCCAAGCACGAGCTGGTCTGTTTTTTATTGTCAATATGAGCCATGCAATACTCTACCCCCAAACAATCTTTCCCTGGTCTAAGCTCTAAACAGGTGCTGTGCTTCCTGTTGGGCGCTAATAATATATACATGCCCTTCAGATTAGCACATGGCTGTTTCTTCTCCGTTAGTACACACCGTGACCCGGGTCAGTGGCTCACCTCTGTAATTCCAGCATTTTGGGAGATGGAGGCTGGAGGATTGCTGGAACCCAGGATGTGGAGACCAGCCTGGCCAACATGGTGAGACCCCATCTCTACAAAAAATAAAACAAATTAGCCAGACATGGAGGCACGTTCCTGTAATCCTAGCTACTTGGGAGGCTGAGGTAGGAGACTCACTTGAACCCGGGAAGCAGAGGTTGCAGCGGGCTGAGATGGTGCCATTGCACTCCAGTCTCTGGAGTGTGTGAACTAAAATCTGCACTCACCAGACAAAAATGGCACACCTCCCAGGCCCCGCTGCCACGCTGTTCTAAACTGTACATACGTATACAAACTCCAGGTTTTTCCTTGCAGACAGGATGTCAGAAAGAAAGCCACTGAAGTTACAGTTCTTTGCCATTGGGCTCTCCTTGTTTACACTGCAGCTACTGTTGGAGCTCAGGGATACAACGTGCTGCAGGTAGTCGGAGCCCTGAGGAGACAAAACAACAACAATCTCCACCGGCTGGAAACCTACTCGCAAAACAAAGGCATGTAGCTGTGTGCCTGGGGCTTCTCATAATTAACTTCCCTGTAGAAGACAATGGTTTTTTTGTTTGCTTGTTTCAGGTTTTTGTTTTCGTTATTTTTTCCCCCTCCCCCCCAGACAGTGTCACCCTCTGTGGCCACTGCACTCAGCCTCAAATAACTTTTTTTTTTTAATTTTTTTTCTAATTTTTGCCCAGGCGCCGTAGCTCATGCCTGTAATCCCAGCACCTTGGGAAGCTGAGGCGGGTGGATCACTTGAGGTCAGGAGTTCAAGACCAGCCTGGCCAACATGGTAAAACCCCCGTCTCTACTAAACATACAAAAATTAGCCAGGCATGGTAGTGGACAACTGTAATCCCAGCTACTCAGGAGGCTGAGGCAGGAGAGTCGCTTGAACCCAGGAGGCAGAAGTTGCAGTGAGCTGAGATCACAGCACTGCACTCCAGCCTGGGCAACAGGGCGACACTGTCTGAAAAAAATAAAATAAAATAAAATAAATTCTAATTGTTCTCTGCTATCTAACTACAGATTATCCAATAACATCTCAAACTGGGTGTGGTGGTGCATGTTTGTAGTCCCAGTTACTCAGGAGGCTGATGGGAGGACTGCTTGAGCCCAGGAGGTCAAGGCTGCAGTGAGCTGAGAACCCAGCTGCAGTGAGTCCCTGAACCCCAGCCTGGGTGACAGAGTAAAAATCTGTCTCAAGAAAAAAAAAAGAAATTGAAATATCTTCTCTTTCCATTGTTAATCATTTGTTTTAAAGCCAAAGAACAATAAAATAGTTATTTTTACTATTATGTGACTACTACAGAAGATAATTTTGTCATATAGGAGAGGTTAATGTAATTAACGCCACTGATTCGTACACTTGAAAATGGCCAAAATGGTGAATCTAATGTTATATGTATTTTGCCACATATGTTTTAATTAATAATGAAATATGCCCCAAAAAAGTACACTTTAAAAGAGTGAATTGTACATTATGGAAATCATATGTTTTTTAAAAAGAAGAGGAAGTGTTTAAAAATGATCCCAGGCCGGGTGCCGTGGCTCACGCTTGTAATCCCAGCGCTTTGGGAGGCAGAGGAGGGCAGATCACGAGGTCAAGAGATCGACACCATCCTGGCCAACCTGTTGAAACCCCATCTCTACTAAAACTACAAAAATTAGCTGGGCGAGGCAGTGGGCGCTTATAGTCCCAGCTACTCAGGAGGCTGTGGCAGGGGAATCTCTTGTACCCGGGAGGTGGAGGCTGCAGTGAGCCGAGATCATGCCACTGCACTCCAGCCTGGGCGACAGAGTGAGCCTCTGTCTGAAAAAAAAATTAAAATTAAAATTAAAAAAAAAAGAAAAAAAAGAAAGAAAGATCCCGGCTGGGTGCAGTGGCTCATGCCTGCCTGTAATCCCAGCACTTTGGAAGGCCAAGGCAGGTGGATCACGAGGTCAAGAGATCAAGACCATCCTGGCCAACATGGTGAAACCTCATCTCTACCAAAAATACAAAAACTAGCTGGGCGTGGTGGTGTGTAGCTCCTTGGGAGGCTGAGGAAGGAGAATCGCTGGAACCCAGTAGACAGGTTGCAGTGAGCCGAGATCACGCCAATGCACTCCAGCCTGGGTAACAGAGCAAGACTCTATCTCAAAAAAAAAAAAAAAAAAAGAAGATCCCGTCTGGGTGTCATATAAGCTATAAAGGCCACCGAGTGGTGTAGCCCTACTTTTGTAGAAAATGGAGGCTCTAAGAGGGGAAGTAACTTGTTCAAGCTCACACTGCTGGTAGGTGGCAGAATCTGGATTCAAATCAGGTCTGTCTGTCTCTCCACATTAATGTGAGATCCTGTTGTGGTTTGAATATTTGTCCCCTCCAAAATTTGTGTTGAAACTTAATCCTCAACGTGGCAGTATTGAGAGGTGGGGCCTTTAAGACGTCACTGGGTCATGAGGGCTCTGGATTAATCCATTCATGAAAGCATGGGTTACCACGGGAGTGGGCCTGGTGACTTCTTCCTTCCTTCCTTCCTTCCTTCCTTCCTTCCTTCCTTCCTTCCTTCCTTCCTTCCTTCCTTCCTTCCTTCCTTTCTTTCTTTCTTTCTTTCTTTCTAACGTGGCAGTATTGAGAGGTGGGGCCTTTAAGACGTCACTGGGTCATGAGGGCTCTGGATTAATCCATTCATGAAAGCATGGGTTACAACGGGAGTGGGCCTGGTGCTTCCTTCCTTCCTTCCTTCCTTCCTTCCTTCCTTCCTTCCTTCCTTCCTTCCTTTCTTTCTTTCTTTCTTTCTTTCTTGACAGAATCTCACTCTGTCACCCAGGCTGGGGTGCAGAGGCATGATCTCGGCTTACTGCAACCTCTGTCTCCTGGGTCCAAGCAATTTTCCTGCCTCAGCCTCCCGAGTGTCTGGGATTACAGGTACTCACCACCACACCTGGCTAATTTTTGTATTTTTAGTAGAGACAAGGTTTCACCATGTTGGCCAGGCTAGCCTTGAACTCCTAGCCTCAAGGGATCTTCCTGCCTTGGCCTCCCAAAGTGCTGGGATTACAGGCATGAGCCACTGTGCCCAGCTGGGCCTGGTGGCCTTTATAGGAAGAGGAAGACAGACCTGAGCTAGCACACTCATGCCCCTCCCCACGTGATGCCCTGGGCCACCTCAGGCCTCTGCAGAGAGACCCCACCAGCATGAAGGCCCTCACCATATGTGGCTCCCTGATCTTGGACTTCCCAGCCTCCAGAACTGCAAGAAATAAAATGCATTTCTTATAAATAACCCAGTTTCAGGGATTCTGTTAAAAGCAACCTAAAATGGACTAAGATCCATTTCCATTCTGCCGCCTTCAACACATACTGTGGGCGCCCCCTGAAAGAAGGGCTTGACATGTGAGACCTTCAGGGCTGGGGCACATCAGAGCAACCACTTCACAGCTCACCTGGGGAAGGCAGGCAGGGCCACACGTGGCAATTCAGGGAGAAGGAGGTGAGCACACTGCGGAGAGGCGTCTGCAGGGAGGGAGTGTTGTGTGTGGTGTCTGGGATAGCGAGTCTGCCCACGCGTGGGACAGAGGGACGAGGGTTTCTAGGGCAGCACTGCTTGCCTTGAAGGGTAGCAGTATACACCACCCCAAAATACGCCACGTAGGCATAAGGATTATTTTAAGCTCATTATTATTTAAGGCGATTGCCTTATTATTTTAGGCAATGGAGAAAAAGCAGATACCAGAACAGCGCCCTGCTGTCCCTCTATTTACCTAAAAGCAGGACATACATTTGTCAAGGTGTCCCTTCCCCTCTCTACCAGGAAGGACAGGAGCTAATCCCTGGAACAAGTCTAGCCCCTCATCAGCCTGGAGGAATCTCCACAGCAAACCTGAGTAACAAGCCCCTCCCACCATTACTTTCCCCAATATAGCTGCGTTTCCACAATTCGCCGCCCCGGAAACTCCAAAATCACTTTCCTTTCTCTTGTCACTTCTCTACAAAACATTGTTCTTTTGTGAAAATGCTATAGAACAGGGGTCCCCATACCAGTTCATGGACCTTCAGGAACCAGGCCACGCAGCAGGAGGTGTGAGCAGGCAAGCAAAGGAGGCTGCGCCTGTATTTACAGCTGCTCCCTGAGCTGCCTGAGCTCCGCCTCCTGTCAGATCAGCAGCCCTGTTAGATCATCATAGCTTGAACCCTGTTGTGAACTACACAAGTGAGGGATCTAGGTGGTGCAGTCTTTATGAGAATCTTTTTTTTTTTTTTTAGACAGTGTCTCGCTCTGTCGCCCAGAACGGTCTCGATCTCCTGACCTCATGATCCACCCACCTCGGCCTCCCAAAGTGCTGGGATTACAGGCATGAGACACAGCACCCGGATGAGAATCCTTTTTTTTTTTTTTCTGACACAGAGTCTTGCTCCGTGGCCCAGGCTGGAGTGCAGTGGCGCCATCTCAGCTCTGCAACCTCCACTTCCCGGGTTCAAGTCATTCTCCTGCCTCAGCCGTCCAAGTAGCTGGGATTACAGGCGTGCGCCACCACAACCGGCTACATTTTGTATTTTTAGTAGAGATGGGGTTTCACCATGTTAGTCAGGCTGGTCTCGAACTCCTGACCTCAAATGACCCGCCCGCCTTGGCTTCCCAAAGTGCTGAGATTACAGGCGTGAGCCACCTCGCCTGGCCACTTCTTATGAGAACCGAATGCCTGATGATCTGTCAACCGTCTCCCATCATCCCCAGATGGAACCATCTAGTTGCAGGAAAACAAGCTCGGGGCTCTGACTGATTCTACATTATGGTGAGTTGTATAATTATTGCATTATCTATTACAATGTCATAATAATAGAAATAATATGCACAATAAATGTTACGTGCTTGAATCATCCCATAACCATCCCCCACTCCGCCCTGTCCGTGGAAAAATTGTCTTCCACAAAACCAGGTCCTGGTGCCAAAAAGTTTGGGAAACACTGCTCTAGAAGCCCACGTTCCAAGCACTCCCATGGCTGAGGGCTCTCAAGTGGAAATTTTGTGCCCGTGTCCATGAATTTGTTTTTCTCTCACTCACCAGTCTTTTGTTCATCTAATTCACAGGGCCCTAGCCCAAGAATCCAAGATGGGTTAAGGACAATGATGTTCTCCTTCTACAGCCTAATAGCTTAGAATTTATATGTGATTAGTTCCAAATAACTGAGTAAGGTACAGGCCAGAGCCCAAGCCATAAAAACTCAGGAGACCCTCGGCCTTTATGGAATGGACATTCGCAAAGGCAGGGTCCTGTGACAGGCAGGCAGCCGGCGCAGAGTGGACTGTCACCTGCCAAGGCACATTTTGGAATCCTGGACATGGGACACATGACACTATCACTTGAATGTTGTCAAAGCCCAAAGCAATGGCCTTAAATGGATCACCAGAGGCTGGAGGTGAGCCCAGGAAGTTCCAGATGGTTTTTGTTTGTTTTCTGAGACAGACGCTCACTCTGTCGCTCAGGCTGGAGTGCAGTGGTGCAGTCACAGGTCACTGCAGCCTTGATGCCTCCACCTCAGCCTCCCAAGTGCTGAGACCACAGGCAGGCGCCATCATGCCCCCCTAGTTTTTAAATTTTTCATAGAGATGGGGTTTCTCCTCATTGCCCAGGCTGGTCTCAAACCCCTGGGCTCAAGCGATCTGCCTTCCTCTGCCTCCAAAGGTGCTGGGATTACAGTTGTGAACCAGCATGCCTGGTCTTGAAACTCCAGTTTTAACCAGCCCCGGGTGACTGTGCATGCTCCGAGGCCCACAACGGGGGCACTTAGCAGAAAGCTCTTTCTGGTCCCTCTCTTCATTCCCGCTCTTTGCCAGATCAGAGTTCCATCCCCCCGATTGGCCTGGAGGGGCTGAGGAGGCTGCCGCTAATCAGAGAAACACGGGGTGAGGTAGTGTGGCCTTGAGTTCCCAGCCTCGAGGACAGTTCAGTCCCTGATTACTGGCTTGTGTTCACCAGGGACAGAGCTAACGGGAGATGCAGAAGAGAACAGACTCCTTCTCAGCTGGGAGCCACTGTGCCTCCCAGGGCTCACTCAGCAATGTCTAGAGACATTTGCAAGAGGGGGTCACAACTTGGAGGTGGGGAAGGGGTGCTCCCGGCATCTAGTGAGTGGTGGCCAGGGAAGCCACTGAACATCTACAGTGCACAGGATAGCTCCCCGCACACAACAAAGAAGTATCCAGCCCCAAATGTCAACATTGCTGAAGTTGAGGTCGAAATAAAGAGACAGAGATCAGAAACAGAAAATCAATATATATATACATACCCCTCTCTCCCCCACCCCCACCCCCCCCACACACATACACACACTGAGAGAGAGAGCGAGGAACTGGCATCTGCTGGAGCTAACAGAACAAGGGAAAACTCAACTTGGGGAACAGGAAGGGAGGGAGGGAAGGAGAAAAGAAAAGAACTGGTCCCGGGCCCCATCTGATCCAAGTTTCAAATTCAATAGACTAACATTTTAAAGATTTGAATAATAATAAAAATGCCTGTGCTTCAAAAGAATATATTATCTGTATCCATCCCAAAGGCTGGCAGTTCTTCCTGGAGCGCTGCAGGAAAAGGAAAATGAACCCAGTTCTGCTGCCAGCGGGGACAGGAGGAGAAGAGACCCAGGCTCAAAGGACATCAATCCCTCCTAGGAAAAAAAAAAAAAAAAAACCTTACAAGTCATTTCTAATAAATAAGCCACGAGATGATGAAAGGGTGTATCTGTTCTGCGTCAGAACACCGGTTTATCATTACGAAGTACACCTGGTTTTGAGACAGGACCCCCCTTCGTGGGCAGGAACTGGAGTGGCTCATTTCACTCAGCCTGCAGTCTATGGATGCCTAAGTGTTAACAGCTCAGCAAAGGGTTTGGGTGACAGCCTCCTGCAGCTGCCCTTTTTGACACTTGAGTTCTTGTTCGGCGTCCAGGAAGAATCAGGTCACACAAACTGTTTGAAGGGTAGTGTATATGTGTAGGACTTTATTGGACAATAAAAGTGACTCTAAGCGGGATGGGGAATTGGAAAGAGGATGGTGTGGGAAGAAGGTGATCCTTCCCAGAAGCTGCACCGCCTGAAGTTAGCCGCATCTATCCTCAGTCTCCGACGCTCAGCCACATGTATGCCCTCATCCCCAGCCACTTGCATCAGTCGCTCCTGTTGCTCTACCAGCTGAAGTCTTTTTATGGGCACAGGATAGGGGATGTGGCAGGCCAGAAAGGCAATCATTTGGGTGAAAAATAGGGTCAGCTGTTCTCAGGGCTGAGGTTCCAGGCTTGAGAGTGGGGCTTAGCTGGGGACCCAGCCATTCTGTATCAATATGACCCATGGACTCCCCAGAAAGCCCATCTGGGAGCTCCCAACTGCCCCCAAATGCAAGGCTGAGCTGTTGGAGCCCCGAACTCTCCCTAACATCCAGCACAGTGCCTGGGACAAAACTGGCACCCAACAAATATGAGTAGGTGGTTTTTTAACTTTTTTTTTTTTTTTTTTTTTGGAACAAAGTTTTGCTCTTGTCACCCAGGCTGGAGTGCAGTGGTGTGATCTTGGCTCACTACCTCTGCCTCCCGGGTTCAAGCGATTCTCCTGCCTCAGGAGTAGCTGGGATTACAGGTGCCCGCCACCACGCCCAGCTAATTTTTGTATTTTTAGTAGAGACAGGGTTTCACCATGTTCACCAGGCTTCTCTTGAACTTCTGACCTCCAGTGATCCACCCGCCTCGGCCTCCCAAAGTGCTGGGATTACAGGCGTGAGCCACCACACCTGGCGAGTGGATGGTTTTCAACAGCTAAACTTGACCTCGTCCAGCCAAGGTCCTTCCGGCAGCCCCTATCCCTCACTCTGCTTTTGCTGTACTGCCTTCCATCCTCACCCTCAAACCATCAGCACATTCCTGCCCCGGGGCATCTGCACTTCCTGTGCCCTCATCTCACAACTTCCTGACTCACTCCGTCACCCCCTTCAGGGCTTTGCACAAGTGTCCTTTTATAAAATTACCACTAGCCAGGCGCGGTGGCTCAAGCCTGTAATCCCAGCACTTTGGGAGGCCGAGATGGGTGGATCATGAGGTCAGGAGATCGAGACCATCCTGGCTAACACGGTGAAACCCCGTCTCTACTAAAAAATACAAAAAACTAGCTGAGCGAGGTGGCGGGTGCCTGTAGTCCCAGCTACTCGGGAGGCTGAGGCAGGAGAATGGCCGTAAACCCAGGAGGCAGAGCTTGCAGTGAGCTGAGATCCGGCCACTGCACTCCAGCCTGGGCGACAGAGCGAGACTCCATCTCAAAAAATAATAATAAAATAAAATAAATAAAATTACCACTTGTTCTTTCCCATTCTGCCTCTGAGGGACTGAATTTCCAACCTCCCATAGGATGGTATAAGGAGATGGGGACTTTGGGCGGTAAGCAGGTTTAGAAGAGGCCATAAGGGGCTGGGCCTAGTGGCTCACACCTGTAATTCCAGCACTTTGGGACGCCAAAGCAGGAGGATCACTTGAGCCCAGAAGTTCAAGACCAGCCTGGGTGACACAGGGAGACCCTGTCTCAAATCAAAATAATTAAATTTTTTAAAAATAAAAATAAGATAGAACAGGACATGAAGGTGGGCCCCCATGATGGCCTTGGTGCTCTTCTAAGAAGAGACACAGAGTGGCCAGGTGCGGTGGCTTGTCAGGAGTTCAAGACCAGCCTGACCAACGTGGTGAAACCCCATCTCTACTAAAAATACAAAAATCAGCCAGGCGTGGTGGCGCGCGCCTGTAATCCCAGCTACTTAGGAGGCTGAGGCAGGAGAATTGCTTGAACCTGGGAGGTGGGGGTTGCAGTGAGCCAAGATCACGCCACTGCACTCCAGCTTGGGTGACACAGTGAGACTCTGTTTCAAAAAAAAGAGAGACACACCAGAGAATTTGCTCCCTCTCCCAGCCATGTGAGAACACAGCAAGAGGGCGGCCATCTGCAAGCCAGGGAGAGAGTCCTCACTAGAACCTGACCATGCCTGGCACCCTGATCTCAGACTTCTGGCCTCCAGAACTGTGAGAAAATTAATGTCCACTGTTTAAGCCACCCAGCTTATGCTGTGTGTGTGTGTGTGTGTGTGTGTGTGTGTGTGTGTGTGTGTAGAAAGAGAGAGAAGCGAGGTCTCACTTTATCACCCAGGCTGAAGTGTGGTTGCACACTCATATCCCACTACAGCCTCAACCTCCTGGGCTCAAGCGATCCTTCCACCTCAAGCTCCCGAGTAGCTGGGACTACAGGCACGTGCCACCATGCTCAGCTAATTTTTTTTTTTTTTTTTTTTTTTTTTTTTTTGGTAGAAAGTGTCTCACTATGTTGCCTAGGCTGTAAACCGAGTACCTTCAACTGCTCTTTCCCATTCTCTGCTTTTTCCCTATAGCACCTTCATTCTTCCAATTTGCTGAATGATTCCATGATTTTTTAATGTTTATCTCTAGACAGACTCCTGATTCATGAAAGACAGAAACAAATATTTGCTGGATGAATGAATGAATAAGTGGCCTCTTTTTCTGAAAGGGATATGGGGAATCTCACTAAGTTGCCCATGCTGAACTTGAACGTCTGGGCTCAGGCAATGCTCCCGCCTCAGCCTCCTAAGTAGCTTGGACTACAAGTGTTCACCACTGTGCCTTGCTGGAATGAATGATCTTCATGCCTCATGGTGACTCTATGATTAGTAATATCATTCACTCTATTTAAAGATGGGGAAACTGGACTGGGTATAGTACCATGCCTATAATCCCAGCACTTTGGGAGGCCAAGGCGGGCAGATCACCTGAGGTCAGGAGTTCGAGACCAGCCTAGTCAACATAGTAAAACCCCATCTCTACTAAAAACACAAAAATTAGATGGGCGTGGTGGCATGTGCCTGTAGTCCCAGCTTCTTGGGAGGCTGAGGCAGGAAAATCGCTTGAACCTGGGAGGCAGAAGTTGCAGTGAGCTGAGATCACACCACTGCACTCCAGCCTGGGTGACAGAGCAAGACTTCATTTCAAAAAATAAAAAGATGGAGAAACATGAGGCTCAGAGACCTGAAGTAAATTGCCCAGGATCACACATCCAGAAGTGGGGAAGCCAGGATTCTTACTTGGGGGTGCCTGGCTGCAGAGTCCAAGCTTCCCCATGCCCACATCTAGGCAGTACTACGGGACAAGCATCACCAGGGTGCAGTTTAGAGGAATGGCCTTGAAATGAGTGGCAAATCCTGCTCAGCCCCCAGACCCAAGAAGACCTTGGGCAGGTTCCTTGTCCTCAGCCTGCTCACCTGGAAGGGTACCTCCTGGATCCATCCAAAGATGCTTTCCTGCACTAAACATCTCGGAAGATTCATGTACGATTGAACCACCACCAGGTGCCAAGTACAGTGCTAAACACCCTAAATACATTGCCTCTCCTAATCCTCCTGAGGTGGGTACTATTCATAGCACAGTTTCACAGATGAGGAAACCGAGGCACCAAGCAGTCACATGACTTGCTCAAGGTCACACGTCAAGTGGGTTCCAAAGCCAGATTCCAGCAGGTGGCCCGGAGGCCTTCCCTCTCAATCTCATAGCTGTGCAGCCTCCATGCAAAGCCTTTTCCCAAAGTCCTTCTCAGCCACCAGGTCCAGAGGACTTTGGACAGGTTAATTGTTCTCAACCTGCTCTCCCAGAAAGGGCACCATCTGGATTCATTCAAAGAGCGTTTCCCGCACTAAACATTGCATAAAATTCATGTGCAATTAACTGGTGGCTCCCCTTCCTTGTTAAGAAATACTAAACTCAAGCTGTTAAGGAGACACAGAATGGGATATGGGAAGGTCAGAAAGAGTCAGGTTCGGCCCAACGCAGTGGCTCATGCCTGTAGTCCCAGCACTTTGGGAAGCCTAGGTGGGCAGATAACTTGAGGACAGGAGTTCGAGACCAGCCTGGTCAACATAGTGAAGCTCTGTCTCTACTAAAAATTAAAAAATTAGCTGGGCATAGTGGCACACGCCTGTAGTCCCAGCTACTTGGGAGGCTGAGGCAGGAGAATCACTTGCACTCAGAAGGTGGAGGTTGCAGTGAGCTGAGATCATACCAATGTACGCCAGCCTGGGCAATAGAGTGAATGAGACTGTCGCAAAAGATGATAATAAAATAAAAAAGTAACTGCTTTATCCCAGTATTAAAATATTAGTACTGTTTTTTTAAAAAATATATCAATATAGAGTAGTAACAGGCATTATATCTTCTTCCTAAATGTTGTATTTAATATTGTTAAATGTTTGTGGTTATTAAATGTTAAAAGTAACGATACTGGCCGGGCATAGTGACTCATGCCTGTAATCCCAGCACTTTTGGAGGCTGAGGTGGGCAGATCACAAGATCAGGAGATTGAGACCAGCCTGGCCAAGATGGTGAAACCCCATCTCTACTAAAAATACAAAAACGTAATGAACCATCCATAGGTTACAAAGCACAAAGTTAAACTAGGACAACTGGCTCCTGAAAAAAAAAAAAAAAAACCCAGATATGTTTTGGAAATGGAGAAAGACCAGAAAAGAATGTAACTAAATTCTTTTAATTAGTCCTATCCTATAAGACCTAGCAAAAAAAAAAAAAAAATTGTTTTGAAAGCTGGGTTTCAAATGTGGGACAATTAAAGTTATGTATTTGTAAACACAGCTATTGAAAAGAATGTATGACTTTCCTCCCAATTAAAATAGCATGCAAATGTGATGCAAATATGTAAGGCTGAGCTTTGTCAGCTAAAACTAATTAACTGAACAACTCAAATGATACCATTTCTAGGTGAATTTGTTGTTTGCGATCAGACCATTTTCGTTGTTTTTTTTTTTTTTTTTTTTTTTAAGACAGAGTCTAGCTCTGTTGCCAGGCTGGAGTGCAGTGGCGCGGTCTCAGCTCACTGCAATGTCTGCCTCCCAGGTTCAAGCGATTCTCCTGCCTCAGCCTCCCGAGAAGCTGGGACTACAGGCGTGCACCACCATGCCCAGCTAATTTTTTTGTATTTTTAGTAGAGATGGGGTTTCACTGTTAGCCAGGGTGGCCTGAATCTCCTGACCTCCATCTCAACCTCCCAAAGTGTTGGGGTTAGCAGGCCGTGAGCCACTGTGCCCGGCCAGAATTTTTAAAGAAGGTTAACAACGCCGGCGCCCGGTGGCTCAAGCCCTGTAAATCCGCAGCAACTTTGGGAGGCCGAGACGGCGGATCACAAGGTCAGGAGAGCGAGACCCATCCTGGCTAACCACGGTGAAACCCCGGTCTCTACTAAAAAATTAAAAAAACTAGCCGCAGCGAGGTGGCAAGCGCGTGGCCTCGTAGTCCCAGCTCTCGGCGAGGGCTGAGGCAAGGAATAAAAAAAAATGGCATAACACCCAGGGAGCGTTGGAGGCTTGCAGTGAGGCTGAGTCCGGCCACTGCACCTCCAGCCTGGGTGACAGAGCCGAGACTCTGTCTCAAAAAAAAAAAAAAAAAAGAAGCTACAAACGTTAACAACATGACCATTTTTTGTTTGTTTTTGTTTTTTGAGACAGAGTCTCGCTCTTGTTGCGCAGGCTGGAGTGCAATGGTGGGATCTTGGCTCACTGCAACCTCCACCTCCCTGGTTCAAGCGATTCTCCTGCCTCAGCCTCCTGAGAAACTGGGATTACAGGCACCTGCCACCATGCCCAGTTAATTTTTTGCATTTTTAGTAGAGATTGGGTTTCACCATGTTGGCCAGGCTGATCTCAAACTCCTGACCTCATGATCTGCCCGCCTCAGCCTCCCAAAGTGCTGGGATTACAGGCATGAGCCACCGTGCCCAGTTGCTTTTTTCTTTTTTCCAGAACTCATCCCTAGAGTTTTCACTGGGACTAAGGGACAGTTATCATAACTTGATGCTAGGTAAGCTAACAGTAAAAAGCTAGCTATTACTGAGTGTTTACAATCTGTCATGACTGCAATAGGCAAGTTGCACACAGTATCTCATTTAATCTTCCAGAGAAAGCTATTAGATAGTGCATTATTAGGATTAAGTTCAACTATGGGTCACAGAGACCCAAAATGACAGTGGCCTAAATACAACATAAAAAAGAGTCTATGAGCGGGGCGCAGTGCCTCACACCTGTAATCCCAGCACTTTAAATGGCCGAGGCAGGCAGATCACCTGAGGTCAGGAGTTTGAGACCAGCCCGGATAACATGGTGAAACCCCATCTCTACTAAAAATACAAAAAATTAGCCAGGCGTGGTAGCATGTACCTGTAGTTCCAGCTACTCGAGAGGCTGAGGCAGGAGAATCGATTGAACCCGGGAGGTGGAGGTTGCAGTGAGCCAAGATCACACCACTGCACTCCAGCCTAGGTGACAAGAGTGAAACTCCATCTGAAAAAAAAAGAAGATTCTATGACATAAAAATCTGGTATAAGGTAGTGCAGGGTTGGTGTGGTGGCTCCACAGTGTCTCCATAGAATAAAACGACTTTCTTCTGTCTTGTTGCATGTTCTTCATTCTCCATTCCAAAGACGACGTCTTGCTCCAGAGGGCTGCTCCATCTCCAGCCATTGCACCTGCAATCCAGCTCAGTGGAAAGAGGAAAGAGGAGAAATAGGGCAACACTCTCAAGGACTTTCCCACAGTTTTACCTACAACCCATTGGCCAGAACGTACCACATGGTCACACATAGTTGCAAGGGAGGCTGGGAAATGCAGTCATTATTCAGTGTAGCTATTTGCCCCAGCTGAAAACCAAGGGATTTCAGTCTTGAATGGGTCTTGAGGGATCATGAGTATGAAGTCTTTGCCACAGGTAGATCCTATCTTTAATCCCCTTTTACAAATGAGGAAACCCAGAAGTTAGTGACTTGATCAAAGTCACAGTGTGAATAGGTGATGACTGCAAAATATTTTGTGACACTTTTTTTCATGCATCTTACATTAGTAAAGTCTTAGTTATTAACTCTTCAACATTGCCCAGGAGACAAAAACACCACGTTGGCTGGGCGCAGGGCTCACACCTGTAATCCCAGCACTTTGGGAGGCCGAGGCAGGTGGATCACTTGAGGTCAGGAGTTCGAGACCACCCCATCTCTACTAAAAATACAAAAATTAGCCAGGCATGGGGACACTCGCCTGTAATCCCAGCTATATGGGAGCTGAGGTAGGAGAACCCCTTGAACCCGGGAGGCAGAGGTTGCAGTGAGTTGAGCTCACGCCACTGCACTCCAGATTGGGTGACAGAGCGAGAGTCCATCTCAAAAACAAAACAAAACAAAACAAAAAATGCACATTTAAAATTCTGTTTATACTGAAGTCATTGCTTATTTTATCAAATAGAAATTTTTCAGGGCAGCTATTCCTGAGGCAGAGAATGTGTGCAGACTAACAAAAAGATGGGGTTTCTCTATCTCCGGGGAAAGAAGGGCAAAGGGGTCCACCCGGCTCATGCCCAAGGAGGGCTTAGGGGTCTGCCTTCCTCATGCCCACGGAGAGCTTGTCAGCTGCTCCCATGCCGCTTTCCCCCATCCAGGCAGGGCTCCCTGTGGCCATAGCTGCAGCATCACTGCCCTCTACAGCCCGCCTGGAGCCCCAACATGGAAGCTCAACCACAGCTACACTAGGGACGGGGACAGACAGATGGAGCCCCTCCTTCCCACCTTGCTCGTGACAAGCATGGGGAAATTTCAGTGGGAAGAGCAGAAAAGGACAGGGAGAGAAGTGGGGAGATCAATGAAGAAAGATCATGATTGTGAGAAGCGTGGGAGCAAATTGGGGAGCAGGCCAGGGAGTAAATTGGGGAGCAGGCCAGGGAGGAACATGGGAATCAGGACTACGGGGCTTTGTGGAGTCACATGAGGGGGCTACCTTCCCCTACATGCCAGAAAATCCAGAGTGCAGAAGCCCATTTAGGCAATGTCTCTCCTGCCCAGCTGGGCCCCACCAGCTCACCCATTGCCAGCTCCATGTCAGCCCCTCTCTGCTATCAAGTGCTGTGCTAGGGAGGAAGGATGCAACGGTTCCAAAGAGGGTCCCCACCCAAACCCTAAAAAAGGAACAGGACAATGACATCTAGAATTGAATGAATAATGACAAACTGGGACAAGCATGATGAAGGCAAAGAATGGGAAGAAGGTGGGAAAATTGGCAGGGGCCTGGGTGGTACCTGGTTTGAAACAAAAGCTGAAGATGAGGACCTGACCAGGGGAAGATGGAGTGGGCGTGGAAGAGGGGCAAGGGGAGTCCCCAAGACCGAGGGACCAGCAGGTGTGAAGACTTCAGATGAGCTAGGACTGAGCCTGCCCATGGAGAGAAAGGCGGGCCAGGGTGGCAGGGGCAAAGCAGACACCCCAGAGAGCCATGGGCAGGGACAGTGTCCCCATCAGGTCTATTCCAATGAAGGTTTAGATTTAGATTTCCATGGCTTCTGGGGCGAACATGGGTTGGGAGCAGACAGGACAAGAACTTGTGAGGAGGCCACTGCAGGTGTTGGGTGATGGGGGATGTTGGCCTCAACTAGGTCAATTGTGGAGGGGTGAAGAGAGGCAGGTGGACTTGAGGGCTATTAGGACAACGAAAGCCAGAGGACTGTGTGTACACGATGGGAGGCCCCACGCGGAGGGATTAAGAGTGTGGGCTCAGCCAGGTGCAGTGGCTCACACCTGTAATCCCAGCACTTTGGGAGGCCGAGTCTGGAGGATGGTTTGAGACCAGGAATTCTTTTCTTTTTTCTTTTTTGAGACAGAGTCTCACTCTGTTGTCCAGGTTGGAGTGCAGTGGCGTGATCTCGGCCCACTGCAACCTCAGACTCCCAAGTAGCTGGGACTACAGGCACATGCCACCACACCAGGCTAATTTTTGTATTTTTAGTACAGACGGGGTTTCACCATGTTGGCCAGGCTAGTCTTGAACTCCCAACCTCAAGTGATCTGCCCACCTCAGCCTCTCAAAGTGCTGGGACTACAGGCATGAGCCACCACGCCAGGCCGAGACCAAGAGTTCCAGATCAGCCTGGGCAATAGGGTGAGACCTCTTCCCTATAAAAATAACTATTTCTTTTTGTTTGTTTGTTTGTTGAGACAGAGTTTCACCCTTGTTGCCCAGGAGTGCAATGGTGCAATCTCACCTCACTGCAACCTCCGCCTCCTGAGTTCAAGTGATTTTCCTGCCTCAGCCTCCCAAGTGGCTGGGATTACAGGCACCCGCCACCATACCCAAATAACTTTTTTGTATTTTTGGTAGAGACGGGGCTTCACTATGTTTGCCAGGCTGGTCTCAAACTCCAGACCTCAGGTGATCCACCCACCTCCACCTCCCAAAGTGCTGGGATTACAGGTTTAAGTAACCAAGACAAGCCCAAATTATTTTGTTTTAATTTAGCCGGGTGTGGTGGCACGCGCCTGTAGTCCCATCTACTCAGGAAGCTGAGGTGGGAGAATCACTTGCGTACGTGGGGCGGAAGTTGCAGAAAGCCGAGATTGCACCACTGCATTCCAGCCTAGGCAACGACAGAGTGAGACCTTGTCTCAAAAAACAATAACAACAAAAAAGACCAACTTAAAAAGGCTCCTACTAGCCAAAGGTGGGACAATTTGAGCATCAACAAAAAAAATAACTGCATACTAAATATCTCAATCCATGGGTTTATAACAATGCTAAAAATATTTTTTAAATGCTCATTAGTCCCCGCTGGAAAATTCTAGTGAGTCAATTCATTTTTTTTTTAAGGGGGAAAGAATTAAGTATTTATCCTTCCTTCTCTTGGCAAACTGCACCACTGAGTAACCAAATGGGAGATAAGGGGAAGTTTCTGTATATAGAACTCTTTCATCTAATAAATGAAAAGGAACGATAGAATGAGAATACCATCACTTTGCAACCCCAAATGACTTCGTGGTTCCAGGTACTGCACACCCATACCTGCTGCCATTCCCCAAAGAGTGACAACCAGACATGATGTGCATCCTGACAGGACACTACACCCCCTACGGGGCAGTCTTGCCAGATCAGTCAAACTGGAACCGCAGCAAACCTCTGTACCCAAGGCCGGGGCGCAGTGGCTCATGTAATCCCAGCACTTTGGGAGGCCGAGGCGGGCACATCACTTGAGGTCAGGAGTTCGAAACCAGCCTGGCCAACATGACAAACCTCGTCTCTGCTAAAAATACAAAAAACTAGTCAGGCGTGGTGGCGGTCTCCAGTAATCCCAGCTACTTTGGAGGCTGAGGCAGGAGAATTGCTTGAACCTAGGAGGCAGAAGCTGCAGTGATAGCTGCACTGCACTCCAGCCTGGGTGACAGAGGCTCCATTTCAAAAAGAAAAAAAACCACCATAACCTTTTCAGGCCTCCTCTATGTTATAGCATATGTCAGTACTTCATTCCTTTTTGTAACTAAATAATATTCCATTATATGGATAGGCCACTTTTGTTATCCACTCATTCACTGGTAAATACATGGATTATTCCACTTTGGAGCTAATATGAAGAATACTTCTATGAACATTTTTCCATACGTTTTTCTATGAACATGTTTTCAATTCTCTTGGGTACATACTTGGCCTCAAAGCTGTCTGATAGCTCTTCATCATTCTTGAAATGAAATCTGAGCTCTTTATCCTGACCTGTCCTGTCTTGCATGGTCTGAGCCCTGCCTGCTCCTCCCTCCACTTCATCAGCCACTCCCCTCCAGCTTCCCCAGGGGCTCCAGACACTTCCTTCTAGTCACTGACCCAGGACCTTTGGAAGGGATATTCTTACCGCCTGTATTTACCTGTCTCCCATCATTAGCCTGTAAACTGTAAACTGCACAGGGCAGAAACCACATCCTCTGCAGGGCACAGAGCCTGGCCGGTGATAAGAGATCAATGAATACTTGATCCTCAGTGTCCTCATCTAAACTTCGGGTTAAATCAGAGAAGAGATGCGTGACCTCAGTCCATGCATACAGGAGTGAGCTTCAGACAATCAAGAAACCTACTGAAATGTCTTGTGTATTTTTCTAGGGAGAAGGTCTGTAGTTGTCAGTAGATTCTCAAAGGGTCTATGCCAAGCCCACCATCACCAAATCATAAGTATCCTGGGTCTGGGTCAATCATTTTCCAACTTCAGTATGCATCAGAATAACCAGGGAAAAGGCCGGGGGCAGTTGCTCACGCCTCTAATCCCAGAACTTTAGGAGGCTGAGGCAGGCAAGTCACCTGAGGTCAGGAGTTCAAGACCAGCCTGGCCAACATGGCGTAAGCCTGTCTCCACTAAAAATACAAAAACTAGCCGGGCATAGTGGTGGGTGCCTGTAATCCCAGCTACTGGGGAGGCTGGGGCAGAAGAATTGCTTGAACTTGGGAGGCAGAGGTTGCAGTGAGCCAAGATCACACCATTGCACTCTAGCCTGGGAAACAAAGTGAGACTCTGTCTCAAAATAATAACAACAACAACACGGGAAAGTCTGTAAAAATTTAGATATTCAGCACCCTTCATCGCCCAGCACGGTCTGACTTTCAGGTTTGCGATAGGTCCTGGAATCTTTATTTCTGTCTCCTACCTCGGACGTCTGATGCAGGTCCAAGGACCATATTTTAAGAATGTTACCCCAAAGATTTCCTGGACCTACCTAAGAATCAGCGTAAGGCATCTTGAAGTGTCTTTATAGCACCGACATTCTCAGAGGCTTCCAGAAAACAAATGGCCCTTTCAAGGGTGGAGGGTGCAGTAATAATGAGAAAGGTTCCTCTGCCCCTGGGCTGGAGCTCAGCACTGGGGCTGTAAGGGTCAGGTGCCCTGTGCTCCATGAGCCTCTAGATGGCAGTGCCCAGCCAGAAATAGAGCCAGAGGGACGGATGCAGGAGACTGTTGAGTCCTGAGGCTGCTCATGGGAGGGTGGGGAAAGCCCAGAGGTCAAAGGTCCCACAACCGGCCGCAACCGGCTCACACACAGGTGTGGCCAGGCTGGAACCCCAGACGCTCAAGACACTTGTCAACTGAGTGGTGAATGGGAGGGAGGAAGATCATGAGAGTTTGAATTATTAATGATAGCTAGTAGCTAACATTTACTGAAAATTTGCTGCCAGTCACTGTTCTCTGGCCAAATTGAGATCATACTGTTTATATTTCTTATGATATGACCAGCATTTTTCCATGTCTTGAAATATTTTTCAAGACCAGGCGAGGCGGCTTATGTCTGTAATCCCAGTACTTTTGGAGGCCGAGGTGGGAGGATTGCTTGTGCCTAGGAGTCCAAGATCAGGCTGGACAACATAAGGAGACCCCCATCTCTACAAAAAAAAAATTATTTTTTAATTAGCTGGGCATGGTGGGGCACCTCTGTGGCCCCAGCTACTCAGGACGCTGAGGCAGGAAGATTGCCTGAGCCCGGAAAATGGAGGCTGAAGTGAGCCCTGACTATTCCATTGCACACCGGCCTAGGTGACAGGGAGCATTCTTGTCTCAAAAAAAAATTCTGTGCTTAGTGGCTCACACTTGTATAATCCTAGCACTCTGGGAGGCTGAGGTGGGCAAATTACCTGAGCCCAGGAGTTCAAGACCAACCTGGGCAACACAGCAGAACCCCATCTCTACTAAAAACATAAAAAATTAGTCGGGCATGGTGGTGCCTACCTGTAACTCCCAGCTACTCAAGAGGCTGAGGTGGGAGGATCACCTGAGCCTAGGAGGTCAAGGCTGCAGCGAGCCTCAAGATCGGACCACTGCACTCCAACCTGGGTGACACAGCGACACCCCGGCTCAAAAAAAAAAAAAATTCAAGAGTATACTTTAGGCCAGACGCGGTGTCTCCCACCTGTAATTATAGTACTTCAGGAGGCCAAGGCACGCAGATCACAAGTTCAGGAGTTCAAGACCAGCCTGGCCAATATGGTGAAACCCCATCTCTACTAAAAATACAAAAAAAATAGCCAGGTGTGGTGGCACATGCCTGTAATCCCAGCTACTCATGAGGATGAGGCGGGAGAATTACTTGAACCCAGGAGGCGGAGGTTGCGGTGAGTCAAGATCATGCCACTATACTCCAGCCTGGGCAACAGAGGAAGACGCTATCTCAGAAAAAAAAAAAAGTATGCTTTACAAAAGATTCATAATTTTCCATCCAATGAAACTAATAAGATGTGATGAACCAGTCCCTAATAGGGCTTTAGATTATTCCTCACTGTCTTCCACTCCAAGTACCACACTTCTTATTGTTGCATAAGAATCCTCTTTCGGTCGGGAGTGATGGCTCATGCCTGTAATCCCAGCACTTTGGGAGGCTGAGGTGAGGGGCTCACCTGAGGTCGGGAGTTCAAGACCAACCTGGCCAACTTGGAGAAACCCCACCTCTACCAAAAATACAAAATTAGCCAGGCGTGTTGGCACATGCCTGTAATCCCAGCTACTCAGGAGGCTGAGGCAGGAGAATCACTTGAACCCAGGAGGCAGAGGTTGCAGTGAGCCAAGATTGCGCCATCACACTCCAGCCTGGGCAATAAAAGCGAGACTCTTATCTCAAAACAAACAAACCAAGAAATAAAAAAAGAATCCTCTTCTAAGGCTGGGCACGGTGGCTCACGCCTGCAATCCCAGCCCTTTGGGAGGCCGAGGCGGGTGGATCACCTGAGGTCAGGAGTTCGAGACTAGCCTGGCCAACATGGTGAAACCCTATCTCTACTAAAATACAAAAAATTAGCCAGGCCTGAGCACACACCTGTAATCCCAGCTACTGGGGAGGCAGAGGCAGGATAATTGCTTGAACCTGGGAGGCAGAGGTTGCGGTGAGCCAAGATTGCACCACTTCACTCCAGCCTGGGCAACAAAAGCGAAACTCCATCTCNAACAAACCAAGAAATAAAAAAAGAATCCTCTTCTAAGGCTGGGCACGGTGGCTCACGCCTGCAATCCCAGCCCTTTGGGAGGCCGAGGCGGGTGGATCACCTGAGGTCAGGAGTTCGAGACTAGCCTGGCCAACATGGTGAAACCCTATCTCTACTAAAAATACAAAAAATTAGCCAGGCCTGAGCACACACCTGTAATCCCAGCTACTGGGGAGGCAGAGGCAGGATAATTGCTTGAACCTGGGAGGCAGAGGTTGCGGTGAGCCAAGATTGCACCACTTCACTCCAGCCTGGGCAACAAAAGCGAAACTCCATCTCAAAAAAAAAAAAATCCTCTTTTATAACTGTTATTCCATTGGAACATATGTTTAGCAACAGGATTATAAAACCCAAAATTAGAACCACTTTTGAAGATCTTAATAGACACAGCCAACTTTTTTTTTTTTGTTTTGAGACAGTCTCGCGCTGTTGCCCAGGTTGCAGTGCAGTGGCGTGATCTCGGCTCCCGGCAACCTCTGCCTCCCAGGTTCAAGCGATTCTCCTGCCTCAGCCACCTGAGTAGCTGGGATTACAGGCGTGCCACTGGGCCCAGCTAATTTTTTTTTTTTTTTTTTTTAAGTAGAGACAGGATTTCAACACGTTGGTCAGGCTGGTCTCGAACTCCTGGCCTCAAGTGATCTGCCCACCTTGGCCTCCCAAAGTGCTGGGATTACAGGCGTGAGCCACTGTGTCAGGCCCAGCCAACTTATTTTTCAAAATGTTTTAGCACCTCTTAGCAGCAGCATGTGAGAAGGCACGTCATCTCAGACTTCCCAACCCCAAGTAATAGCCACTTATCTTTTCGAAGCTGTGTTCAGTATCACTTTGTTTTTGCTTTTCCATTTTTGAGACAGAGTCTCGCTCTGTCACCCAGGCTAGAGTGCAGTGGCTCAATCTCAGTTCAAGACTCTGTCTCAAAAAAATTAAATTAAATTAAAACTTTTTAAAGGCATAATTCAGTGGAAAAAGCATCATCAGGAAACTATTCTCTCTCTCTGCTTAGACAGGAAACCACCACCACTTATCTGGAGTGAATAAAAAGCCAAGTTAAACACATAAAAGTGACCCCACATGTCATTCTCCTGGGTCACACGCTCCACGGAAGCAAGGGTTGTGCTCTGACCAGGTAAGGAAACGCTACACAGGGGAAGAGGGCCTGGACCTTACAGACAGAAACTCCTGAGAGTCCCAGCTGGGCACCCTCAGACAAATCACTCTACCTTTCTGAGCATTAGCAAAACAGGTACAAACACATCCCTTGGGGACGTGCATGGAAAGCACCCAGGAGCCGGCCGAGGAATGGGGTTGGTTATCAAGATGACTGTGGTGACCGGCCCCTCGCATCCCACTGTGGGCATTTCATGAATTCCTGCAGGATTGGTGGACTTCCTGTTTGTCTCGTCCCCACCCTGCTGCCTGCAGAGAAGCCGGAGCCTGCTTTGCACACAGCCATAGGTTTGTCTTCTGCCAAAGGATAACAGGATTACAGCCACAACCAGGACCTAGGGAGGGTCCTATAGAACAGAGCCCCGAAGGGCAGGCCCAGGGCACCATCAGGACCCCACCTGGTAGTCTGGAAACCGGAAGATGTTTGGGGCGGGAGGAGCAGGTTCTAAACCCATAGAATAAGCACCTGCGAGTACCGTTCACTGATTCCTGAGCATTCCAACCCAGAACCCCAGATCCAGGAGAGGCGAGGGAGCCCATTTTAGAGATGGGGAAAGTGAGGCCCAGAGAGCTGTTTCCGAAAGAATATGGAAGCATACCCGCCCATTTTCCCAGGTGCCCTGACCCACGGGAAGCCAAAGCCAGCCCTGTCCACAGATGTGCTTGGTGGGTGAACATGGTCTGTTTTTAAACACATGGGTTTGAGTGTCCTTAAACAGATGTGCACTCTGCGAATCGCCGTGGTCTCAGGCTGCCAGCTCTGCTTACTCACCTAATGCTGCCAGCATCTGAGTGTGCCACCCCAAGCAAACAGGATGGATTTTTACAATCAACCTGGGATTTTATCACTCCGTTTGAGACAAAAGGCAGCAGAGGCCCAGAGAGGGCAGCGAGTTAAACAAGGTTGGCAAGTAAATGCCCCGGCACTACAGGTCCTTCTAGGTTCAGTGAACCAGATGGGACACTCAGAGACAGAGAAGTGGTTCCTCAGGGGAACTGAAAATCCGGGTGGGGAAAAGAGGTGGTGTCTGGCCTGTGGAATCTGGCAGCAGGCCCCCCTCAATTCAAATCCTGATTCAAGAAGTTCTGGGCCCATTCATCAGCATCCCATTTGCCACCAGGGACTTCCCAGGACAAGCCCTGCCATGGGAAAACTGTCGCTTTAAGGCTCTGGTGGGCGGGCCCAGCCGTTTCCATGGAGCAGACTCTGCGCTGTTTCTCTTTCAAAAACCAAAGCCCAAACAGGAAGTGAGTCACCACAGGAAAATGCAGGGTTCCTAGCCTTGGGGGCTTGAGGCTGACCTCAGATGTCCCTGTGAGGGTCAGGCATTTGTGTGTGCACGGCTCTGTGGGAGGGGAAAGATGATTTCAGCATTTGCTGACATCACTGAATGGTGTGTGACTGAGGGGAAGGTCTCTAACTCAGCCCAGGTTCATCTGAGTCGATAAGGGTCAAACAAGTTTCATGGGCGTCTTTGGGTCACTGGCCGGGCAAAGCCAGGCCCTCAAAACAAGAGGTCATTGGCCGGGCACAGTGGCTCACACCTGTAATCCCAGCACTTTGGGAGGCTAAGGCAGGTGGATCACCTGAGGTCAGGAGTTCGAGAACAGCCTGGCCAACATGGTGAGGCCCCGTCTCCAATAAAAAATACAAAAATTAGGGCAAAGTGCAGTGGCTCACGCCTGTAATCCCAGCCTTTTGGGAGGCCGTGGGTGGATCACCTGAGGTCAGGAGTTCGAGACCAGCCTGGCCAACATGGTGAAACCCCCATCTCTACTAAAAATCCAAAAAAAATTAGATGGGTGTCGTGGCGTGTGCCTGTAATCCCAGCTACTTGGGAGGCTGAAGCAGGAAAATCACTTGAACCCAGGACGCAGAGGTTGCAGTGAACTGAGATCACACCACTGCATTCCAGCCTGCACAACAGAGACTCTGTCTCAAAAAAAAAAAATTAGCCGGGTGTGGTGGGACACACCTGTATCCCACCTGCTTGGAGGGCTGAGGCAGGAGAATTGCTTGAGCCCAGGAGGCAGAGATTGCAGTGAACTGAGATTATGCCAGTGCACTCCAGCCTGAGCGACAGTGAGACTTGGTCTCAAAAAAAGAGGTGGTTGAATGCACACTAAGAGCCAACCAAATGTTTTATGTGCTTGCAGTCCAGTGAGTTACCTTTGTCATGCCCACCTTCACAGATGAGAAAACTGAGGCTCAGATTAAGTTATCTGCCCAAGTTCCTACCAGCCCACACTCCCCAATCCCCTTCTGAATGTGAACCCAAGCTTGGGCTTGACAAGAAATGCTCACGAGTACCTTTCGGACAGGACAGAAGCCAGACAGATCTGGGCACCCCCCAAACCTTTCAGTGCTTCAGTCCTCTCATCTGTAAGCTGGGAATCCCCTCATTCATCTGTGCACCGGTGTCTATTCAATGCCAGGCCAACAGTGAACGCACACACGCAGACCCTGCCCTCCAGCAATGGCAGACCCCAAACACCAGTAAACCAGCAAGGAAAATCATCACAAGGCAGAATGAGAAACAAGGCGCCCAGAGACTAACGCAGGAGGGGAGGGTGAAAACATGCCTGGGAGGACACATCAGATGGGCCACAGTAAGGGGGATGACCTTGCAAAAGAATGGGCAGAAGGACGTCCCGGGAGCAGACGTAAACCACAGTATTCGTCGAACTTGCAGCTGAAGTGAATGTTAACAAGGGAGGCCTCTGGAGAAGGTTCCATTGGGCAGACCAGGCCCTGCTAGGTCACACCTTGAAAAGAAGGGAAATCCCAATTGCTGGGTCCACTGAGCGCCCTAGCCCTCCACCAGGCTCAGAAGGCCCAGCTCAGCCACCCAAGGTTTGGAAATAATCCACTCCCTGTTCGAGGCTACCCAGTCGGCTCCCCCAGCAGCCTGTGCAAGGACAGCAACCACGCCCTCGTGACATGCCGGCTGCCCAGGCTTCAGCAGCTGGCGCAAAGGCCCAGTGAAGACTCCAGAAGCCAAGCCCGGTGTATTGGTTTAAAATGGGATTGCACTGGGTTGCATCGGCATCCCTATCTCAGGTCACAACAGCTTCGCAAAAGCCCACCTGTTGCTTTGCACGTGGGTTAAGGTTGACAACAGTGTGGACAGTTCCTTTGAGGTGGGTCTGTGATGAACCAGGGAACGAGTATCACCTAGGCCGTTCCTGGTGACTGTCCACCAAGCTTCCTGCCGACCTCAGTGAACGCCCTCCTCCTCCAGAGTCCCTCTTCTCACCTGGGAATGGCCTCTTCTCATCTGGGGACGGTTCACAATTGCCTGATTGCTCCAAGTCACCCGTGGAGAAATGGAGAGAGAATGCCATCTTGTGGCCACATCGCCAGGACTAAAAACTTATCAAGTGCCAGGTACCCTTCTAAAGTGTTATAGGCAATACCTCATTTCATCCTCACAACCTATCCTCTTTTTAGATGGGGAAACTGAGGCAGAGAAGCTAAGGAGCTTGCCAAGATGGGCTAGTGACACAGCCTTTCAACCAACAGGCTGCACCTGGAAGCTCAGGGCATAGCTGCCATCACAGCCTGTGAGGGCTCCCCAAGGGCCCGCTGGGTGTCCCCAGGGCACAAGGCAGGGGTCCAATCAGTACCCAGCCTGGGGCCACGTATGGGCACCGTTGGGTCACAGAGGGCTCATCATGTGAATGGAGGTATCAGAACCCGCCCAATGGGAAGGCATTAAGCACTCCTTAGCTTTTTCACTGCAATATGCTTTACGTAACGAAAGATGTAGTTCTGCATAGACTGGCAACAAGGCTCCCATCTACTTGAACAGGGAAAGAAGTGGTGTGTATACGACCCCTTTGGTATATGGTTTTCTGGGAATACAGTATACTCCCCAGACAGCTATTTTGTTTTGTTTTTTTCATATCTGTTTAACTTTATTCCTATATTCTTGCCATTCAAAATTAGTAAGTTACTTTTTAACTTAAAAAATAACTAAACCAATTACAACTTTTTTGTAAATTATAAACTTGGGAGTCTTTCTTGTCATCTTCATTAATTATATACAATGTTATCACTACTGAATTTTAAATATTAACATAATAAAATATCCTACATTTAGTCTATCCTTCATTGTTATTCATGTTTATAGTGGAACATCTGTTTGGCTGACATTTTAAAGTGCCTACACTAAAATAGGCTAACAGATGTTATTTAACACTTCGTATAACTAAAAGGACTAAGTCTAAAAATTTCAGACAGCTATTTTGTAACACTGTCATCCGTGTAGCTCCCCGCCGGGTGAGTAGATTTGGGGTCTGAGGAATATGAGCAGAAAGCTGCTGCACATCATAGGATTCCACTTAATAGGATGGCTGACGTACTGCTTAAGGACCAAGGGTCTTTTCCTTTTCTGCCGCGTCCAACTGCCTTGACCTTGGTCCAGCTTCCCGCGTAATTTCAAGAGGCTGCGGCGCCTCCAGGCTCACCTGCAGGTGACATCTGGGAGCAGGAAACCCTACACAAGATTTCACCTGTACCTTCCTCTACCATTTCCCCCTCTCCCAAGTAGTCCTAACCCCAAGTGTAAACAGAGGTAAAGAGGTAAACAAGTAGTAGGACTTTAGAATCTTTTCTTCTCTTTTGTATTTTTAGTAGTGATGAGGTTTCGCCATGTT
Source organism: Rhinopithecus bieti (assembly GCF_001698545.2). Taxonomy (NCBI): domain Eukaryota; kingdom Metazoa; phylum Chordata; class Mammalia; order Primates; family Cercopithecidae; genus Rhinopithecus; species Rhinopithecus bieti. Next base: position 1,759,157 of record NW_016805992.1, on the reverse strand, counting down.
AAACAGGCAGGTCTTGAACTCCTGACCTCAAGTGATCCACCTGCCTCAGCCTCCCAAAGTGCTGGGATTACAGGCATGAGCCACCGCACCTGGCCAGAACCCATTTTTAATTCTTTAATTTGCTTTTTTTTTTTTTGGAGATACCATGTCCTACCCAGACCTTTGGATTCAGCATGTGTGCCCAGGTGGGGAGTCCAGAAATCTGTAATTTAAACCTCCCTCCAGAAGAAAAAGCCCCACCAGCTTCCAGGTTCAGGGAGTTGTCTCCAAGGCACACCTGCTAGGTCATCCCTGGTGAGCCATGACTCACCATGCCCTGGAGCCCATGGGTGCCAACTTCCTCCTGCCAAGCCAAACACCCTGGCCCAGAGGAACGCACTGACTGTGCTGACTTCCCCAAAGCCCAAGGGACTGAGAGTGGGTGGCAGGCAGCCCAAGAGTAGGGGCTGAATCCTCTGACAGCCCCATCTGTCCTCAGCCGCAGGGCTGGCCCCAAGAAGCCCAGTGCCACTAGCCACCCGCCCAGTTAACAATCGGCAAAGGAGCAAAAGCAACATTCCCCTCTGAGGAATGTGCCAAAGGTTCCCTACTGCTGAAGCATGGAAAATCTCAGTACCTGGGCCCCACCCCAGAGTCCCATCTAGTTTTTCTGGGGTACAGCATGCCCAGTGGCTGATTCTAACATGCAGGAAGATGGAGAAACACAAAACAAAGAGTAAAGAGGAGAAAGGGGGAAGCAGAGGCTGGAGGCCAGTACAGAACCCAGGAGAGAGCCCTTGGACTCTGAGAAGGGAATCTTACCCAGTCATGCCAAGACAAGCACATTTAAACGCTAACAACTGAGTCCTCACTTCGCACCAGGCGTGGTGCTAGGCATCTTCCACACCACAGTCTTGAGGCAGGGCCCCAGAAAACAGGCCGCCAGTGGGACTGTCACCTACACCCTACTCACCCCAAAATCCTTCTCTTAACCACCAGCCTAGTTCTCGACAGACCTAAGGCCCAGGAAGGGGGAAAATTGGCAGTTCCTCGTGAAACCCTAGAAAACTCCAAGCTACTTCTTATGAACTCATTCAAGAAATGTCTATACCTACCCTGTGCTGCATGCTGAGGTCCAGAGAACTCAGGTTTTCAAGCTGGCTGTGAAATCAACACAGTTGGTCACATACAGCATCCTGTTCAGTGAAACAGCAAGAAGCTATAAAGTGAAGAGAATTCGACACAGAAAGCCAAGAACTGCTCAGACTTGTTTCACCAGTTGTGCGTGTGTTCATTCACCAAAGGTGTGGATGGGTAAAAGATCTTGACAGGAAAGGTATTTCTTACCACAGATCATAGTCCAGCCTGTCTGAGAAACACTGAGGATGGGCAAGAGGTGAGCCTTCCTGTGCCCAGTGCAATTGTGTACACACAGTTCTATACAACATTCATGTTAACCTAGAAGGCCCCAAACAGCAAATTAGAACTTCTTGGTAGTTACAAATTTCTACATACACCTTGAATCAACATGGCCATGGTGATCTTGAGACTTACCATGGGGAGAAGAAATTGGGAGTGATTTAAGCTCCTGCCCACTACACTCAAGGACCGTGTAACAGGTGATCCCCTTTTCCCCAAGGAACTTCAGCCCTGGCACTGCCACTCCTGAGGAAGAGGTATGAATGGTCTGAGAATCCTTCCCTAAAGCTCTAAGTTATAGTGGCACATACCTTGGTGGGTTTATAGACGGCATTCAGATTATATGAGTCCACAAGCAAATAGTACTCAGTGTTAAGCCCACTAGACCCACAGGGGCCAAAAGCAGCCCAATGGTAGCTGGCTGCCCCAGGTACCCCCGCAAACCCTTCTTCCAGGGTCAGGCTGCAAAACAGCCAGCTGAGCCGTCCTTGTTGCTGAAGCTGGAGAAAACGCCAGGCCTCCTGAAGCTCCCAAATGCAATTCCACCAAGTGATGCGAGCCCTAAACACTTCCAGCAGCAACTCAGAGAACACGCCCGCCAGGCCTAAAAAACAAGCAAATGCTATAGCCCTCCCCAACGGCGGCAGTGCACAGCAACCACACCAGAACCCCATACTCCCTCTACTTGGGCTAAAGAGGAACAGCTACCCTGCTTGAGGGTTAAGTACTAGTAAAGCGAGGCAGCCTGTACTTGCTGACCTGTGGCATCTCCTAGGGCATTCAACTTCAGTTTGAAAAATTAAAATCTCTCACATGTGGACAAGCCCTTTCCCTAAAACTCACCACTTAGTTTGTTACCTATTGAGGATGCAGTGAGCTATGATAGTGCCACTGTACTCCAGCCTAGGCAACAGAGTAAAACTCTGTCTCAAAGAAAAAAAGGGCAGGCTAATTTTTCTTTTTTTCTTTTGAGACGGCGTCTTGCTCTGTTGCCAGACTGGAGTGCAGTGGTGCAATCTTTGCTCACTGCAATCTCTCCGCCTCCCGAGTAGCCGGGACTACAGGTGCGTGCCACCACGCCCAGCTAATTTTTGTATTTTTAATAGAGACGGCGTTTCACCATGTTGGCCAGGATGGTCTCGATCTCTTGACCTTGTGATCTGCCCACCTCAACCTCCCAGTGCTGGGATTACAGGCGTGAGCCACCACGCCTAGACAAAAAGGGCTAATTTTTCAATGGCATGTTGAGATAAGCTACCAGCCACATTCCAGAGTTCTCCAGGGCTCTGCTGATGGGAGAATTATAAATGGAGATGTAAATGTATCCAACTTCAAGGAACACAAGTCACTAACATTCACATTTTAAAATTTATTTTTCTATTTTTTCTATTTATTTCACAGATGATAAAACTGAGCCGCGAGAGGCAAACTTACCTAGGTTCCCAGACCTGCTGGTAGAGTCAGCATTCAAACCCACATGATTATCAAACAAAAAGTCTTCCTTCATATGATCAGGTAAAAAGCAGATTAAAACTGAAAGTCACTTCTGCCGAAGGAAGTGTAAATACCCAACACTGTCTACGGTGTAAGGGAACAGGCACTCTTAACTTTCTGATCGAAGTATTAACTGGTACCTTGCAGAACGTACTCTGGCAAGACCCATCAATATTTTATAGATGAATTCCTTTGACCCAGATAGTTCATCCGCAGAAATTTGTTATAGAGAAACTTACAAAATAGGCCGGGCACACTGTCTCATGTCTGTAATCCCAGCACTTGGGGAGGGCAAGGCAGGCAGATCACTTAAGGTCAGGAATTCAAGACTAGCCTGGCCAACATGGTGAAATCCTGTCTCTACTAAAAATTAAAAATAAAAAATAAAACTAGCTGGCCGTGGTGGCACATACCTACAGTTCCAGGCAGGAGAATCGCTTGAACCCGGGAGGCAGAGGATGCAGTGAGCTGGGATCACGCCACTGCACTCCAGCAACAGAGACTCCGTCTCAAAAATCAAGAAAAAGAAAAAAATTCACTGCTGCGTTACTAATTATAAAAAAACTGGAACCTGTATCAAGGCTCATCTATACAAGGGAATACTATTCTGTCATAAGATTTCACCATATTTGAAACCCCGTATCTAACAAAAATACAAAAATTAGCCAGGTGCGATGGCAGATGCCTGCCAGCTACTTGGGAGGCTGAGGCATGAAAATTGCTTGAACCCAGGAGGCAGAGGTTGCGGTGAGCCAAGATCGTGCCACTGCACTCCAGCCTGGGTGACAGAGTGAAACTCCGTCTCAAAAAAAAAACAGATATCACCATATTAATTTTAATGTATAAAAGACTTGTATATACTATAAGCTGCTGTGTGGCTCAATTTTGCTGTTTAAAATCATTTTGTAAGCACTAAATAAAAGAAAATGAGGGGCCACCGAAAACTTAACTTGCCACAACACAGGCAACTGTCTAATGAACTTCACAAGGAGCCTGCAGGTCCCATTATAGGAAGTAAAACCCTGGATCTCATCCCATCAAACCCAACAGTACAACACATGGTCTGACAGCCAGCCTGGGTGCTCAGGCGTGCTCTTCTCTTAAATGCTGCCCCCACTAAAACATCACACACCTCAAATATTCCAAAGGGAGGCTAGAAGCTGCCCTTATGGGGTAAGGTCATCTGAACTATCAAAGCTGACAACTTTCAAGAAGGGGTAGCAGGTACCATAAACACAACTTTAAACAAGGGGTTCCTCTGGAAGAACTTTTCTAGTCACTTCATTCCAAAAGTCCAGAATGTATCTCTGAAGATTCCCATCCTCACCAAAACTAAATACTTCAGTTATCAATCTAAGGAATGAAATGCCAGGTTATAACATACTATATGAAGTAAAATGCAATGAAATTAATCTGCTAACATAGTCACCACTAGAGGTAGTAGCTAGGCCAAAAACTTAATCATTCTGTTCATAATTTTCTAAAATTATGGCCCCATTTCAAAATCATCTCTTGGTGTCCTTGCACTGGCCTCTGAGGCTGACTAACCCTCTGGGTTGGATGTTGGCCATCCCTCTCACTATAAAGGAAGTTAGCCAGTCTTCACTGTTGAATGGAAATCTTCAGGCCCAAAGCCACAATTATTCGAGTTTAATGAGTTCCAGTAGCCCTTAGAAAAAAACATTTAGAAAGCTAATTCTTTTTCAGAAGCCTAAACTTCATCTGATTGCATCAAAAAGTTATTCAGATGTGATGACCAAAGCAAAACTGCAGACAAGCCCCATGGTTTTGTTGTTTTTATTCATTTTATGATTAAGGTATGTATCACTACTCCAGTTGGGTAAACCACATTGAAGAATCTGACTGCAGGTCTTTAGATTCAGCCAAATGCTTTCCATTAATTTTGTTGTATAAAATATTAAACATTATAGTATTTCAGCCATGCTCAGAACGCTGCAGTGTAAGGATGAACTTCAACCTGCTCATGCCAAGTTAGGGCAACATGAGCACAACTAAGGAGCTATGATGTCTAAAAGAATCAGAGAATCTGGCTTAAGATGAAGACAGGTTCTGTTCAAACTAAACTGTTTCGTTTTTAAATCCACCCTTAACTGTTCAAGAAACTGAAAGAGTCACCTTGTTTTTAAAGTACCACACAGGTATGCAATCTTCCGTGATTTGTTTTGCATCTAAACTAGCACAGGGAAACATTTCAAAAATCTAGCTGTCCGAAGTAAGTTTTCCTAAGAGAAATCATTACGCGTCTACTGGTGAGCTTCATGTTTATTCCGTGCGTGGGGGAACAGGAGAGAGCAATGGGACAGAGAAGGGAAAAGTTGCAACTGGGTGACAAATGCATCAGGTGCATTTGAAAGTAAATGCAATGGAAAAAAGTAACAAATGCTAAAGTTTTGTAAAAGTTTAATGAAGCCAATAAGGCATATAAATTGTGTTCTGGCAGACATTAAGACCTGCTTTCTTTTACCAAAGAAAAATGGCACATGTTTTATCAAAATTTGACAATTCAGAGTAAAGGGTACTGAGATTAAGCTTCAGAGCACCAACTTAAACAAAACAACCAAAAAATTGTTATCCAACTTTGAAAGAGGAACGAGAACCAAGGCATAAAGGGGAATTAAATATGTGTTCCTCCATCTCAAAATCCTTCTAGGAATAGGAGCTCTGGCCACTTGTGAGCAACACATTGCACCCCCAAACCCCAATTCCAGAATCTAAATTTACAACGATAGAAAAACAAAGGTAACTCCAAATGCATGTCTTGTATATTCCAAAGGGAAGCTTGAAAGTATTCATAATACATAGGCTTGTCTGTTTCAGGTAAAATGACAGATGCTGTAATTCTTCCTGCTATTATAGTCAACAAAAAATGATCCACTTTTGCAAAAATTTAGAAATATCTCACTTTCATTCCTAGTTTTAGTATGGAATTCACTTTTTTAAATAAGGGCTACATCTATAATGAATACAAGAACTTCAATTCACACATTTCTAACATTCCATTCACATCCCACCCAGTCAATGAATGAGTATTTATGGTTAACTTAGCAAAGTTTCTTCACAGAAAGATATTATTAAATGGCTGAAGAAATTGCAAACTTTAACAAAGTGCTGTGAGTAATTACCGGAAAAACCCTTACACTGATTTGCAATGGTCTTTTAAGGATAAAAATAGAAGTAACTGATACTGGACTACAAGTTTGCAAGGAAACATTTTTCACTGTCCTACTTGATATATAATATAATAATATGATAGAATAAATTACAGTACCTGGCAGGCTGACATCAGTTCTTCACCTAAAAAAACACTATCATTCAGTTCAGGATATTAAAAATGAAGATGAAACATGCTCTAAAACATTGTAGCTACAAGAGGTCTTATATTTACTCAAAAGAGGAATCTATTGAGAACTTTTATTTAGGTCTACCTAACAGCTAGAGAATCTCCATGCGATTCCATCTTTTCCAGAATGAGATTCCAAACTGAACTTTTTAGGAGAGGGATTGGACGAACAAGGAGAGTTGGGTTTTGCTATTTTAAGTTGCAATCACATTATTAGTAGATAAAAGAGAGCTTTATCATCTTCCACCCACTCCAATGGAAACTGCACTAAGCAGGGCCTCCATGAAAAATGTAAAATGATAGACTAGAAAACCTACCCCACCATCCATCTCCCTCTCCCTCTAATACTGAACCAAAAAGGAAGCCCATTCTCAAAGTTCATGACCTCTCTACTTTAGGTCACCTCGAATGCAGTCTACATGTTTACATTTACCATAAGGAAAGTACCCCGCATGGGAAGTAGTGTTTGTCTTAAAACTGAATACTTTAGGCCTACAGGGTTAATCTGGGGGCAGTTTAATATTAATATTGCTACTTTAGAGCACTAACACACACAAAGTGAATCCAATAAAGCTCTGTGCATTGATTCAATATTAAGTATTAATTGCATGACCATCATAGCACCTCTTTACATCACACAATCACCAGAATTAGAAACTGCTTTGAAAATTAAAAACAGGGCACAGTCCAATAATTAGAATTGCACACTGTTACTATATAGAAACCAGGTGCACGGTACAGTGCAGCTGCAAAAATGGAAGCCAAATCATGTTTTAGACAATTTTAGGAACCTGGCAATACTGTTGAAGCAAAATACTCAACCCAGCAGGAAATGGACCCCCCCCCCCAAAAAAAAAGCATTCTATAACCAAATAAACATCTGATATTTCCTTTCCCTTTGAGAATAAATACAGTTAAGGTCACTTTTAGCCTTGGAACGGATATATGTTTGCCTATGATGATCTTGCTAACGACTACACAGTATCTGATGTCCTCTGCTAGGATTATAGTTTTAAGAAAGCCATAATTACAAGAGGCATCTACTATAAATACCTAGAACTTCCTTTTATGGCAACCACTATAGAATTCACTTGTCTTAAACAGTGAACAAGGGAAGATGGCCTCATGTTTCCTTTGCAATTATAGTATATGTTGAGGATCAAGTGGCTTTCAAGCAGCATGGTGGGTGTGAAAATGTTTGCAGTTTAGATCATTCTGTTGCGTTTATGGGTTGGTGAGTCTGTAATGACATCGCCACACTGGGCTGAGGTACGCTTTCTAGTTCCACCATTGTCCAAGTGGAGTGCCATTTCTTCTGATATGAAAGTGTTCAAATCGACATCATGGAGTCCATTTCTCCTTCGACTAGCATTCGATCCACTGCTTACATGTGTAGGAGAGCCTGGGGTACTCGAACGCACGCTTATACTAGCCATTGCACCACTAAGACCTAGGAAGAAGAAAAAAGGTTTTAGAGTTGCTCAATTTTTTAACCCTTTTGAAAGCAGCCCACTTACTTTCCATGTTGTCACAATGTCAAAGCATGTCTGCCTATTTTCTTTATAAGGGATTACTGGCAAGCAATTAAGTTTTATTCTGGAAAAACATATCATGTGGTCTTGACATGTATCTTATTGGTAATACTACCAATATCTACAATATTGGTAACTACCAATTACTGTAAGTTACTATGTGTCAACCACCATGCTAGGTGTACAAATATCTCATGAAATTCTCCCATCTATGAGGTAGGTACTGCACACAATTTACAGATAAGGACAGGAGCATTTGCTTTAAAGACAAGACATTTTTGGTTACCCAAAGTTACCATTCCAACAGACCCCTCTAATGAGTGTGTATGTGTGTGAAGCATTCAGGAGAGCCAGAAATTACTTCCAGGCCCGGGTGGGCTTGTTCCAACATCCCCTCTAGATAAGGTGATCACATAATTTATCATCCAAAACAGTATTACTGTTGAGCCCGAAAAGAGTAACTGTTAAAATTTCTACTGGGACACCAGGTACAAAGTCAGTCTGCCCTGGACAAATCGGGTTATGTGATCACCTAAGGTCTGGAATGTATTTGGTAGATAACCTTCAGGACAGCCTCAATCATGATCCTCTCTAATCCTTCAGAGAAGGAGGGAGGGGAAAGGTTGTGAAGAATCCTGCTGCTTTGTTTTCAACATTAAGAGTTACTGAATCCAGGGCTGGGCGTGGTGGCTCACACCTGTAATCCCAACACTTTGGGAGGCCGAGGCGGGCAGATCGCTTGAGGTCAGGAGTTCATGACCAGCCTGACCAACATGGTGAAACCCCGTCTCTACTAATACAAAAATTAGCCGGGTGTGGTGGCAGGCGCCTGTAATCCCAGCTACTCTGGAAGTTGAGGAAGAGAATCGCTTGAACCAAGTTGAGGGAGAATTGCAATGAAGCGAGACTGCACTCCAGCCTGGGTGACAAGAGCAAAACTTCACCTCAAAAGCAAGTTACTTTACTGAATCCAGAATATACCCAGCACTCATAGATACTCATTCCTTTCCTTAAACTCTTACACAGTAAAGGAGCCAAACTTACATTCCACTCCTAAATGTTCAGGATAAACCTGTGAAAGTACAAGTCAGGCCAGGAAACATGAATCACAGTTGCATTTTTAAAAACCTACCGTCATTGGCAGTGATCTGCCTTAGGAGTTTCCCCTTCCACTATTCTCGCCTCACCTAAGGATCTGTTATTGCTTGACTAAATTTATAACACAATTTAGTATAATCAATTTTCAAATAATAGGACTTATATCCTAGATTTTCAAGTAAGCTTAGAAGTTTCATTTGACAGGGGCCCATTCTTTCTAATCATGAATTCCATAAATTCATTGTTTAAATTTGAACTTTAAGTTGAAAAAAGAGTCCCTGCCTCCTATCACATCAAATCATTCCCCTTGACGCTTTTCTCCACCAAATATTCTGTGAATGTTCTCAAAACCATGGCCTCCCACTATCATCGCACATGCTGACAATGTCCTCCGGGCCACACCTCCCTTCTGAGGTGCTCAACTCCGAACTCTAGGTGCCACCCCCATTCCATTCTGCACTAATCCAACCAATCCCCTGGCTGCTCTCCCTGCAGAAGACGCATCCTCCCTTCCCGCTGGTGGTCAGAGAAAATCAAACTGTCCCTCTTTAGCCGCTCAACCTTTCCAAGGCTAGAACCTATTAAAAAATAAAAGCATTAACGTGAGAGTACTTCCTGCATCAGGTACTATGTCAATTACTTCCTATGATACCTATAATATCTCCATTCTGCAGATGAAAATCCAAGTTTAAAAGTAATTCATCCAAGGTCAACAGGTAGTAAACAAGAGCTGGGACTCCCACTCAAATGTAATCTATATTCCTATTCAGTTATTCTGATCCTCTTCCAAGCCTAGAGTATTTTAGCAAAAAAAAGGTGGCTGCAGGTTGGTCCTAGGGTCAGCCTGCCTCTTAGGCCTCATCTCTTTGAACAGTTTCTCTCCCTTCCCTTCCTGCCCTCTTCACTTCACCCTTAGACCAAATCCCCACTACCAACCATCATGCAATTTGCAGCTCTCTGAAATAGTGAGGCCTGCAACTATCTCTTTCAACATTTGCAAATGTCTGTCACTCCCTGAGTGAGCCCATCTGTTCCCCAGCACCCTCTTCTGAGGCTCCTTTCCTGGTTCTCCTACGGGCTCCTCTTTCCTCCTCCTTGAAATTGCAACTCTCCGCTCCCTCCTCAGTCGCAGGAGGAGGTTCCCTTCTGTTCCTGAAAGGCTGGTGCCACCCTGGGTGATATCCTCAACCCCTACCTTACCCACACGTTTCCCAAAACTGGACTAATGAGCTCAAGGGCCTTCCCAGATTTCTAACTGTCTACTGGACATCTCAAACTCAACACCATCAAAAAGGAACTTCACTTCCTCTTCCGCAACCGGCACAAGCTCATTTTTAAAAAAATAAACCACAAAAAACATCTTGAGCTATTTTTCTATAGTATGGTGCAACCAACCACCTCTTCCTATAGAAAATATCTTTTCATCTCCATCTAATGACCTTAACACAGTGCCTGGCACATAACATTCATTGAATTCTGAAAAAGAATGTATCTCAAAGTCCTACCCCTTCATGTTGAAATCCACTGAAATCCAAGGCTCAGCTGTTGGTATTTATTCACCTCTCCAACACCAGGAAATAAATTCAGGTGGTTCTCTTCACTTAAATCACTGCCATCAAGTTTAAAACTCAATTATCCCCATTGTTGGCTTTTTTTAAAGTTCTACAGCAAGACTAAACTTGAGGGGAGAGCCATGCCTTCTTATATCCTAGTGTCTCAGCCTGTAACGTATTACAAGGTGCCCATGTTCTTCAAAGATAACCTTTCATACTTGTTTCATAATCCAAAAGGTACAATGGCAAAATATTGGGAACATTCAGCAATAAACTGGGCTATTTCAATAATTAAAATCAAGATCCCCTTTGTCATTTCAAATGACAAAAAGAATTCAACAAACCCCACCCCAATGTCGTTGTTAACATAGGAGTCCCATGGCAGCATGTTTCATACCTAACAACAAATATGGAAGGCTTAAAACACTGTATCCCTGGAAGTGGACTAGGGATTTCAAGCACATGTTCCTTATTGTTTCAATTGCCATTTTCATGAAAAGAAGAGGTGTTAAACATCAATTTTGTCAATCTGAAAATTCCGGCAGTTTCTGGGAAATGAACTTTTTCTACTGGGTGTATGACCTGGGTGTTTAGCTTCATAACTGTAATGTGCAATATGATCTATGACTGACTCTCACAGCAGTGAAAATATTTTCAAAGTCTGCCTACCTAATCTTCCCCAACAAGACTTTTCACAAGGGTCAAAAATAATTAAGATTAACAACCAAAAAAGGTGCATTTTGACAGCCCAAATTTTATTTTACAAACCAATGACAGCTACTAGAAGATGCTTTAGGAAACCTTAGCTAAGCCACATAATCAGACCTATACAAGTACAGAAAAATCTAAACATGCTTCAGAACTAAAACAAAACAAAACAAAACAAAAAACCAAGTTGTACGTCCTGAGGGCATACAACTTAATTTCTACCAAAAACATACTTTTTCAAAAGGGCTACGGGAGTAGCAATTGACAAAAGCAGAACAAGTAGCATGATTAGACAGAGAAGTCTTAATTGCTTAACACAAGATAAACTCAGCAGTTTTAAAGTTTCTGTATCCATTTTAAATGATTAGTCCAGGGGTGGAAAAGATGAGGATGGTTTCATCACACTTTGAAAAGGAAAACTCCCACTGGAGCTAAAACAAATTTACAGTCCAGGTTATAAGAATCCAAGTTACATGGTAAATTATTAACTATTATTTTCACACCAAGTTCATGCTTAGGCAGTAAGAAAATCCTGTTTGCAGCATTAATTACATGTAATTCAGTTTCCAGGCACATAGTTAGAGGTCACATACAGGCAGAGAAAGAACAAATGCCAGTCCAGTCATCTCACTGCCTCAGTCCAGCAGCCAGTGGCCCAGGACTTTATCTACACTGTCTATCTGCTTTCCAGCCACTTAAGCCACATGAGGGAAGGTAAGGCAGCTAGCCCTGGGAGGTGAGAAGACACTGTTGATCCACCAGCGCAGGTGCAGGGCCCTCTGCAGATCTGTTCCACCAGTGTTATCTCCCATAGAAAATGGGATTTGAAATCACAACTTAAACAAAGTGGGTAATATCCTGACCGGGGCCCTAAGAAACTGGCATTCTTGCATTGGCAATGAATTGCACTATTCAGATGCACAGCACTCCTTTTGCACAAAGTTGTGTTCTGAGGTGCCAGGACATCCAAGCACTTGCAGTGTCAATGTCGTGTTTAAGATGTACCAGGAGAGTTCAAACATTTAAAAAGGAATTCTACTAGGAAGATTTCGGTAATTTGAAGTAGATACCACTCCCCACCCCAATCTGTAAATTATAATACTGAATTTTTATTGAAATAAAGCACACTAAATCAAACCAATTACAAAGATACATGTGTCACACCAAAAAAACATTTTCAGTTATGCTGACAGCCCCAAATGCTTTCCATTTTTCAAAGACAGTTTTTAATGTCATGGGAAAATTGCTCACGACGTTAAAATGAAAAAAGCAAGATACAGTATCATATATGCAGTATGATCTCAACTATGAAATAATTTTAATATTTATACATTGAAAAAAAGACTAAAAGAAAATGCACCAAACATTCAACTGCAGTTAATCTCTATAAAGTGGGATAACAAGATACTCATTTTTTACTTCTTGAAACTTTCAAATTTTCCAAGAAATTAATCATAAAATTAGTGAGAAAATTAAACTTGAATATCAAAATTGCTTAAACAAGCACTAGGCTGAGTAACCTGGCTTTGAGGCATGCTACATGGCCCTTTCCATTGCAATGAAAAAAATGTTCAACAGTGTTACTGCGGGTTCAACACAATTTTGCACTACTGATGTTGGAAGCTTTATGTCCTACCTCCACAAACTTCAGCAGCTAACATCTAATCTTAATACACAGAAAATGCCAACTTTTTATGGAAAAATTTTAATGGTATCTTAATTGCCTTAATTGTTCCTTTCAGGGGCTGGTTTGAACAAAGGGGCATAATTTACAAATTCCAGACTTCACAGAAAATTCAATTAAAGAAGATTCTTTGAAATAATTCATTTTAAGTAATTAAGAGATTGCTTTGGTGCATTAATCTCTTACATCTAATTTCCAAATGTTTTTTAGACACATTTTACTTTTAAACAGCTATCAACATTTCTGTTATTTCAAGAAGATGCAGACTGCAACATTCAACAAGCATTCCTTAAGAATCAACTATGTTCCACACACTGCTGGGAGGAGTGTGGGTTTCCAGAAAGAAGGAAGGATTCTGAAAAGTGAATGGTATAATCCAACAGGTTGGTTCTAATTAATTCTCTGCAACCGAAAACTGCAAGATGTTTCTTTCGTACTATACCATCAGGTTGTTTTGTTTTGTTTTTTGAGACTCAGTTTTGCTCTTGTTGCCCAGGCTGGAGTGCAATGGCACGATCTCGGCTCACTGCAACCTCTGCCTCCCAGGTTCAGGCAATTCTCCTGCCTCAGCCTGCTGAACAGCTGGGATTACAGGCATGTGCCACCACGCCTGGCTACTTTTTGTATTTTTAGTAGAGACGGGGTTTCTCCATGTTGGTCAGGCTGGTCTTGAACTCCTGACCTCAGGTGATCCACCCACTTCGGACTCCCAAAGTGCTGGGATTACAGGCGTGAGCCACTGCGCCCGGCCATACCATCCATCAGTTTTAAAATACTTAACCAAAACATTGGTGCTGCTGTCAAGACATACTTCTAAATATTTAGCTATAGTGATGGAAGAGGTAGAAGAGTGACACGAAAAGGGCGAGACACAGCCAAACACAATTAAATTTATTCTTAAAATGATCAATTGTCTAAGAAATTTTATCAGGAGTGATTTGTCCTCGAAAAAAATGTGGTAACTTCCTTATCACTCTGGCATGTGTAGAGCCAAAGAATGTTTTGACAAACAAAGGGTACAAAATCTGCACTTGGAGGAAAAGAAAATCTTATTGGTTTAGGCTGCCTAAAATGACCTTTCCTTTTCTAGGGAAACGGTAGCAGTTTTATACTTTGGATGTGACAAATTAGTTATCTGCCTTACATTCTTCTTTGTAAAACATCCTATCCAGCCTTATACCCCTAAACCTGATTTCGAATGATTTTTTCATAGAGCCCTACACTTAGTTTCTCCAAATCCAAGAATATTATCAAGCAACTTAATGATTTAAGAGAATAAGAAGTTCCATGCAGTCCACAGAAAGACTCTGTTGGGAAAAAAAAAGGTGGGGGGGGAGGAACCCAGAAATGCAGCCTATTAATTCTCAAGGACATGACACTGTGCCTCAATCTGATTCCCTGGGTTTAGATACTTCACACTGTCTACTATAATCTATTAGGCCAGAAACTCCTTGAGGAGATTATTAGCATTTTTGTTTCTTTAATCACCTGCCCCTACTCTTGGCCTCTAATAAACAGAGTGCTTGGTATTCACTGTGTTCAGTAAATAAAGGACAATAGTAAAGGTTGCAGAATAACAATAAGAACTCCTAATACCAAATCCACAAAGAAAGCAGAGTTTTCAAACCAAAAAGGCCTCGGCAATCAACACTGAGGAGCTGCTGCTGTCTTGTAACTCACAAAGCATGCTTAAAAAAAAAAACAATTTACGGCCGGGCGCNG